>NC_072732.1:104274893-104410516 GCF_026930045.1 Uloborus diversus
TGTATCATAATTACAATATGTAGACGTTAATTTTCTTTAATTATTTATATCTAATATTTCAGTTTACATAATTAAAATCGATAGCTGTTATGACAGTCACAAGACATTTTCTTTTTTCTGAGCAATTTTTAAAATTTAATTAGGCACTTTTAATATGAATTAAAATTGTTAAATTGCTAATAATTTGATCCATATAAAACATAAGTAAAAAAGGAATATTATATTACTTTGTTATATTAGTGATGTATTATACATTATAAAAATATAGTAAATAAGTTTTTGGTTATTTTTAATAATAAATGAACAATATTACTATGATTAACATACCTTTTTTGAAAATACCATAGTTGAAAAATAAATATCGAAAATATCAAAATATCATGATATTTTCAAAATAAATATGCGATAGAAATCGTGATATATATCATGATATATATCGACCGATATATATCAGCGAACTCTGGTTGTCAAATCGATTAACTCCACTTAAAAAAAAAAAAATCCTCGTTTCTGCTTTAATAGTGCTTAATCAATGCTTAGAATGTGAATTTAAATTAAACTTTTGGTTCCATTTCTGATCCTGCGATGGCAGAAAATGTAACACGAGGTCCTATTTACTTCTACGGATAACACCATCTTCTTCATAACTTTTCTCGACTTTTTGTTTTATGGAGTTAATCGATTTGGCAAGTGAGACATCCAATTATTGTTTTGGCTTTTTTAGAAGAAAAATAAAAGATATTTAGCCAAAGTTGAACAGAAAATTTTAAAGCCACAAATCTTTTCCTAATTTTTCTTCCTCGCCGTTTCTTTTCTTATCTTTCTTTCTTTTTTTTCTGAATCAAAAGGGAAAAAAATAGTTCATTATAATTGAAAGAGAAAAATCTCAAATTTCATGTTTTCGCTTTTTTTTACAATTTGTATAAAAACATCTTAATTTTCATTTCTAGAAATCTTCCGTTTCGAGGAGACAACGAACGGAATAAAGAAATATAAAGTAGTTGAAATTATATTTTCTGCTTTTTAAATCATTTTAAAGAATATTACTGTCAATGGAAAAAAAAATGAATTCGTTTAAGAGAGGAAGACTTTTAACGTTCGAATAAAAGTTCGGAAAAACTAATTTCTTTTAATAATATTTTTAAATTGTGCAATGAATATTTTTTGGCCGTCATGTTTGTCAGAATCAGCGTCAATAACATAATTAAAGCTTCTAATTATGTTTTGTGTTTTTCGTTTATTGGTGACTTCATTAATTCATGCTCTCTTTTTTAAAAAAACTAAGACGTTAGAATTACACATCACATTTTGTGTATAAAAATAACTTTTCAATTTTCTGAAAGCACAGACTGAAGTGACATTAATTTATGCAAGCAAGTAACAAGAAGTTATTTTTATGCATTAGTAAACTAAATAGATTTTTTAGTTTTCATTTAAAGTAAATATTTGAACGATGAATTAAAACCATGAAAGATTTTAATATGATGCTTCTTTATCTTCTTTATTTTTACTAATAATAAAGCTGAAAGTCTGGATCTCTGCCTGGATGTATGGATGGATGTCTGGATGTCTGTAAAGTTCATAGCACCTAGACCGTTCGGCCTATTTTCATGAAATTTGGCACAGAATTAGTTTGTAGCATGGGAGTGTGCACCTCGAAGCGATTTTTCGAAACTTCGATTTTGTTCTTTTTATATTCCAATTTTAAGAACATTTTGCTGATAGAATTATCATAACATGGACGAGCAAATTGTTACAATATGGACGAGCAAACTACCATAACATGAGCGAGCATATTAACATAGCAAATTGGTGAGAACTTCATCATCCATTATTTGTAAATATATAGGCGAACCAAATGACCTTTTAATTTTCTACTACGGGCAAAGCCGTGCGGGTACCGCTAGTGCAGCAATAAATTTAACCATTACTTTTAAAAGATTACCGATATCAAAAGTGTTTATCATTTCGCCATATTTAGGCTGCCAATACACAACGTTTTTCTGCTATATTAGAAGTTGCTTATCGAAAATATCCCTTTTTCACGCAACAGGTGCATCATTTAAAACTAAACTGTAGCTAGAAGTATAATTATGCATATAAGGTTGTTAAGAGTGTGTGGAGCTTATTAATTTTAGCACACAGCGCTAATCCACGAAGGGAATTAGAACTGCAAATTGCAACCAGGCAGAACATTCGATGTTCCATCTCGGAGCATCAGAGCTAAAACTCTCTTTCTCTCTTTCGTTCCAGTTGATAGCAAGTCTTTTATTTTCACCCAAAGAAGAAACTTTCAGCAGATTAGCTCTATCTGAAAAGTCCAAGATAGCAATAATACTCTTAAGCAAAAGAAAAAAGTTCTACCGTAATATTATTACAGGCTTGAATAAAACGAGTTACTTTTGTGCAATTTAGTTGCTAACTGAGTAATCAATTTTTTCCTAAATGATGAAGATCAGTGGTGCCCAGCCATTATCTAGACGAGGGACACAACTCATATTAAAATGCATCTTAAATCCAGAAAGCATATAAATTTTAAAAATATTTCACTCTTTTCTAAATGACATCAGAAAATATGGAAAACGAAAAAATATTTACAAATTAAATGTTGTTATCATTATTTGACGCTTACTTTTTTAATGCAGGTTTTTGAGAAACTAATTTCTGAATATTTGGCTCCAAATTTGTGACTGTCCCTAATCGTGCATTTCAATTTGTAACTTTGAACAAAAAAAAAAAAAAATGCCCATGCGAATCATTTTCATGGGTCGGATGTAGACCGCGGACCTTAGGTTGTGCACCACTGATGCAGATTAATCTCCTCCTACTTTCCAAATATGAAAGTATGAAGGTAGAAAGGTTTTTTTTTTTTTTTAGTTGCATGAACTTAATCGCATTTCAGCTTGTATATGTAATAAAAATGGTAGGGTGATAGGCAAGGAGATGGCTACTCCTGGCTTAAACTATCGTAAATATACAAAAAAAAAAAAAAAAAAAAATCGGAAAATTTAAAAAATATGTATGAACTAAACTAACATTTTGAAATAACCCGTTTGATAACTGAGCTATGAGTTAGGTGAAATGTGTATTAGTCTCACGCCACTGATAAATTTTGAGGCCACACCTGCGGTCATTAGGCCATATCCGGAGTGTTAAGCTGATCCGTGTGGCCCATTGTTTTGTTTAATGTTACAAATCGAAGAGCACGATTAATGGCGATGTTACAAATTCGAATCCAAATATTAAAAAAATAGTTTCTAAAAAACCGAGGCATTTAATAAAAGAAGCATAGAAATGCTAACAACAATTGGGTTGTTTCCTTCAAACGAAAGTACTACTTTTATTAGTCACTGAAGTTGATAGAATGAGCAAAAAATATAACATAGACACAGAAAATACTTTCACTTTCCTCAACAGTTATTGTTAAAATTATGTTTTTTTTTTTTTTTTTTTTTTTAATATCCGATTTTCCAAATAAGGCGTGGTCTTTATGATGTCACAAATGATGCACTTTGGCGCGTATCCACTGGCGGGCTGAATGCTGAAGCTTGCTGTCTACCATGTTTCCAGGTTATGATAATTCAGAAGCGAATTGCGGTCTACGCTTGCTGTCAACCATATCGTTGCCAGTACATGTGAGTAAAGATGCGAATTAAATATTGCGCTCAGCGCAAATGCCAACAGTGAAATGGCAGTTCATCATTTGTGATGTTAAGCGCGGAAGTGTAAAAAATAAAATGAAGTCCGTGCAACGATTTAAATATTTTTTTAAAAATAGTAAACTTAGTCAAATTATTTGTAAAAGGGTCAAATCCTATGTTTTCAACAAGCACTTTCAGAAAAAAAAAAATACTTTTAAAATTTCTGAAATGACCCCATTGATCTTTATTTTCGATTTGAACTGTGTTTCGGTCCATTTCAAACAGTTCAAAGGGAAAAAAGAACGCTCCTTGAGAAAATTTGAATCCATCGCAAATTTTGACTTAACGGACTGATTTGTATCATTGGAAATTTTTGTGAGAAAAAGCTGTTTACGTAAAAAGCGTATCAAACAGAATTTCATGATTTGATTGATTTAAAGATAGTTTTGATCAATTTGATAGGTTTTAACATTAATGATTACCGTAAAAATTCAAACATCCTTATTTACAAACCTGTGAAAATGTTCACAATTAGTAACTTTGAATGGGGTTTAGAGGGGCGGGGGAGGCTTAAATCAAGATATACTCCAATGCATTAACGTAAAATAATAACTTTTTTTAAAGAAAATTATTCGAAAATGCAGTGCTAATAGCAAGGTAAAGTAATTTTGACAAAAAAATCACAATCAACAAAAAGCTTTCGTAATTATTTTTTCTCCATTATCAACTAATTTTTTTTTAATATACCAAACAGACAAGGAAAAAAAACCCTTCATGTTTAGTATTTGGCGTTCAAGTTATTTTCATGCATTTTTAACTAGATGAATGATTAACGGCCGTGGGTATTCTTTGTTGCGTTGAAAATTACATTTGTGTTTGCTTCAAAAGCTAAAAGGTTCAAAGAACTGTGTTTGAAAACATACGTACATTTCAAACTTTTAAGTTGTCGCAAAAAAGTACCGTACCTCATTAAATTTAAAACTGAAACCAAAGAAACATTTTATTTGAAGAAACTAGCGTTCAATTTCCTACCTAATTAAGAAGAAACTATTTCATACAATGCACTCTTTATTTATTCTAATACACATGAAAAAAGTTTTTAGGGCGAAATCAGCAAACTGTTGAAATTGAATGTAATTCAAAGTTCCTTCCTTAATTAGAGAACAATTCAATTCCATGCAAGAGATGAAACAGAAAAAAAAAACTTTTCCCGTTTTATGTCGTTAAATATTTACTTTTCTAAAACATAAAAATAAGCTAATTGAAGGCAAATAAAGAATGAGTTTTGACAGGGCAGCATTTGCCACCGCCTTTTTGAATAAAATATTATGGTTCTTCGAGGTTGCATCTCGATCATAAAAGCATGTCAAACATCACGATGAAAGTAATGTCATCACACTTTGTTTAACTTGAAAAATATAGTTATCTCTTATGTAAATATGACGAAGTAAAAAAATAATTATGTTTGAGCTGATATCAGTATTTCCTCACATATTAACTCTTCTACTAAGCTGAAGTTGATCAATTTTTAATGTGGTGTTTGAAAACTTCACACTTTTCGAATTGTAAACAATAATCAATTGTCTAGATTCATTCCAATGAAAATATTCCATACGCATCGTTTAAAACTTTAATAAATATGATTTATGCTCCGGTCAATTTGTTTTTTTACTGTGAAATTAGTTAATGTCTTGGTAATGTGCTCTGAAATAAACTTTAAAAAATTGTATGTTCATTTTCTAACTCTAGAGGTTGTGTTACCGGAATGGTGTGACAGTCAACATCATAATCTACGAGGGTCAGTCAGAAAGTTAGTTGCACTGCTCAAGAAAACAAAAAAAGGATTGACATTTTACAATAACTTTAATGTAATTTTAAATTTCCATTCAAAATCTACTTTTTAACGTAATCACCTCCATTATTTAAGCATTTGTCGAGGCGTGGTACAAGTTTTCCGATGCCTTCTGCAAAGAAATCCCGTCCAATGTCCGATAACCATTTTTGGGTTGCAGTTTTCACTTCGTCATCCAAATGGTATCATCGATTTAAAAGTTCTTGTTTTATGGGACCAAAAACATCGAAGTCAGAAAGGTGAAAGGTTAGGATGACTTGGGAAGGTGATTCCACACTTCCCACCTAAACTTGGTCTTCCCTCGCGCTCAGCGTCGTCTATACCTGCACGTCCATTCTCAAACATGTTGCACTGTTTCACTATTGCTTAACGTGACATTGCATTTTCATCATGAACTTCATGCTACTGCCCATAAATTTCAGTGTAATTGCACTTTTCTGACCACAAAATTGAATCATTGCACGCATTTCCAATTTGGACGCTACTTGCAGCTGTCGAGACATGTTTGCGACTGATAATCAGAAAAACTAAACGTGTCTTGGGGAAACCGCTGCGTCACTCGATAAAGGTACATGTCTTAAGTATTGCCACAGAATTTCATAAAAATTGTCTTAGATGGAAAAGATTTACGAAGAAGTGCAACTAACTTTCGGACTGACCAACGTAAAATTCAGACATACGGTTTTTTTTAGCATTAGAGATGATAAACAATATCATTTTTAGCAATAGAGACAAATGAGTGTTGCACCACCATGTATACGAAAACAATTACAGAAAAAAATATCAAACTATGCAATTGATATAAAGTCACGTTACCAAGTGAAAATTTATGTGTTCCAAAGTATTAATTTAATAAAATTTCTGACAACGATTATATACCTAATCATTTTTACTTTTTTCGAATATTTCCCTTTTAACATTTATATAACCAACTTCTAAATGAAACTGTATAATCTCAAATGCATATAGTTATGAAAGAATCGTAACTTTTTTTTAAAGTTCATAAAAAAAGTGTCGGGGAGAAATCGGTCACAGATATGTATATATAAATAAAAAAAAAGAAGAAAAGAAAATTCATCACTTGGAAAAAAAGAGCGTCTGATCGGTTAAGATTGTTTAAGATTCTATTAAAATTTATTAGGGAGCAAACAAAGATTAAAACCGATTAGATGCCCTTTTTTCCAATACTTTTTTTTTCTTTCTTTAAAAAAAACCATGGACCGATTACTTTTTTACTGTCTCTTTCTGAGTAGAAAGAATTTCATTGAAACTTACGACTGTTGAAGCAAAGTCAAAAGTTAAAAAAGTGTAACAATTTTCAAGTTCTCTATCAGCCATCTGTTACACCTGTTTTTCTTTCTCTTTTTTAAACTTATTTTTCTCTTCTCCCTCTCTATTTTTCCCCGACAACTTAAACTTTCTTTGCCTAGCCACCTTGCAGTTTTTGACGAGACATCTCGTCCATTTATCATGTAATTCTGAGACTTGCCAACCGCAAAATGAAATATCGTAAGCATACTTAAAACCAAGGCTGTGGAATTGAAAGAGACCTGACCAACTCCAACAATTTTAGAGCCTTCGATTCTAATGCCTTTACCCCAAAATCAGTCCGACTCCGACTCCGCAAGCACTGACAGAGTTTCCGAATTTGAGGGAAAATGACCGACTCCGACTCCTTTACCCCAAAATCAGTCCGACTCCGACTCCATAAGCACTGGCACAGTTTCGGACTTTGAAGGAAAATGACTGACTCCGACTCCTTTATCCCAAAATCAGTCCGACTCCATAAGCACTGGCAGAGTTTCGGACTTTGAGGGAAAATTACCGACTCCGACTCTTGGAATTTTAAACTTTCGACTAACGACTTCAAGTCCTTCCCCCCAAAATCAGTCCGAGTAAACGGCTCTGACTCCGCATTTCTACTTAAAACAATGGTGTAGTTTAATTTACTGAAGAAAAAGGCATCACATTTCGACAGTAAAATTTGAAACGGATTTTACAGTATTTTAATACATTACGTAAAAATTAGGTACAAATCTGAAAGGGAAACCAAGAATTTTATTTTGTACGCAAGATCGCCATGAAAGAACGAGCTGATGTGTGCATCACATCCTTTTACTCCAATTGAATGTCATTTCCCCATTATTGGCAATTTTAATGTGATTCAATCGTTACTCTTTAAATATCACCAACAGTGGCCAAACTAAAACCAAATTAAAAAAAAAAAATTTTTTTAATCTCAAAATTTGTCGCCAAGTTGGGGATAAAACTTGGCAACAAAAGACTGGCGAAGTATTGCCAAGTGTCCGACAAATTATAACACAACTTGACTTTACATCGAAATTAACAATGACTTTCCCCAAAAAGGGACCAAAGACCCCCCTTAGGAAAATCTGAATGCTCCCAAAATTAAAGGTGCACAACTAAACCCCACTAGTAATCCACGTACCAAATTTCAACTTTCTAGGACATACCGTTTTTTGAGTTATGCGAGATACATACACACATACGTACATACGGACGTCACGAGAAAATTCGTTTTAATTAACTCGGTGGTCGTCAAAATGGATATTTTTGGTGTCTGTACGTTCCTAGGGATGTATCCACGTGTGGTCGGGACGAAAAAAAAACTCAACATTCATTCGGGGGTGAGAAAAATGGAAATTAAGGTCGATTTTTGAGTGAAACTTCTTTCGCGAATACAATACTTCCTTTTTTGTAAAAGCAAGTAAAACAGTAAAATTTCTGCTCGCAGATACTTTGAATGAATTATTCCAAGTTTTAAAATCTGTTTTTATATCACACTGCGTATTATAAAAAATGTGGCTTAAAGTCGCAAATTGTTTACTTTTCGTGCGGTATACATTTAAATGGGAAATAACAGACCGTTCCCCGTTCTTATCTGAAGAAACGAACTTCACAAGACAAGTGGTTAGACATAGCACACTATAATGGATTTACTTTGTTTAACAGGAAAAGGAAATTCTATTACATCTTCTGAAGTGAGATAAGAGGTGGAGGAGAATCTGTTTTTTTTTTCATAAGTGAGCTCAACAAATCAGTTTTGGTCAGTAAAGAAAGATGTATATTGTAATCACACTTGAAAATGTAGCTTGTTTTCTTCGTTTTTATTTTTCTATAAATACGTCGGACCTTCATAAATCGAAGTAGCAAATTTCTGGAAAAAAATTATATATATAGAATTTTTGATACATGGAAACGATCTCATTTTATCATAAAAGTATCCTAAAACATTAAAATAAAAGCTAATTTTCGTGTATGAAACTCATTTAATAATTTATACGAGCATCGGATTAAATGAAAGTTAATGATTAAAAAATTAACAGAAATTACATTTTTACGGCAACATACACCTTCATATTCTTCGGCAATTCAACTTGATCGCAACAATAAGGGAATTTTCGTTTTAACAATGTGATTGAGAGAGAAGAAAAAAAAATCAATATACTTAACTTGAATGATTTTTACTGAAGCTAAGAAGACTAGGAATGATAACCAACAGAACAAAAGGGATAGCTTGAAACTGATTTTACAGTGTTACTGGTTACAACTAAGATTTGAAATAAACATGAGGGAATTCAAGAACTTCAGAACGGAACAACGACTTAACTACACACCCGTATGAGTTCCGTAGCAACTTTTAGTAAACGTAATTTTCTCCTCTAAGCTTCATTTTTCATGAGACAAACAGTCTAAAGTGGAAAAAAAAAATAATTAATTTGAATTTTGACCTCTTGAATTCAAATTATGTTTTTCGCAATCACGAGTGTGTGTGTGTATGTAGGCGTGTGTGTTTATGTGTGTGGGGGGGGGGTATGTGTATGTAGGCATGTGTGTTTATGTGTGTGTGGGGTATGTGTGTTTGTGTGTGGGGGTATGTGTATGTGTGTGTAGGCATGTGTGTTTGTGTCTGTGTGCAGGTATGAGTGTGTGGGTAGTTGTGTGTATGAGTGTTTGTGTGTGGGGGGAATGCGTATGTGTGTGTATAGACATATGTGTATGTCTCTGTGTGCAGGCATGAGTGTGTGGGTAGTTGTGTGTGTATGTGTAGGTGTCTATGTATGTGTTTGTGTGTGTAGGCGTGTGTATGTAGGCGTGTGTATGTATGCGTGTAAGTGTAGGATATGGACCAACCTTGAGGCGGTTTTCGCTAGAGGAGCAGCATCGTGAGGAGCCGGTCGACGGTGATGCTGCAGTGGGTGCTGGCGGGAAAATAAAATCATAGGACATCAAAACAGTCAAATGAAAGCAATAAGCAATCGTGATCGCCCAAAAAATCTACGAATGTCTCGAAAAAAATATCGATATATAGAGATTTTTTTGATATATAGAAACAATTTTTCTATATAATGAACAAAGAAATTTGCTGGGATTTCGATACATAGAAAATTTCGATATGTGGAAGTTCGATATATGGAGGTTTGTATCGACAAAAATTTAATTCCGTTGATGTTTCATTAGTCCTTTTAGAGACCAATTTACCCTACAGGATCCGAACACTCAATTGATACTCGGGATACTGCCTCTTCGGCAAGCAAATAAATATTCAGTTCGGCCGAATACTTCAATGCTCGATAACCGAATAGTGAACAAATTCAAATATTCGACATTACTCTTTTCGAAACAATAATCATTAAAATTAACGCCATAAAAAGAGGAATTTGGTAGCGGAAAGCTCACACTATATTTTGTGTAGTTTATACTTGTTTTATTAACTTGTTTGTATACTTTATGTCAGGTCTCTAACCTACGGCCCGCAGGCCGGATCCGGCCCGCGAATGGATTTTGTAACCTTGTAAACTTTTTTTTTCGGAACAGAGACAGTCTCGTTGGAAATATAATTGAGATATTATATTTAATTACAAATGATTATTTAAAATCTTTTTACCGTTAATTTAAATCGTTTTCTAATTATTTTTTACCGTTAACTACGAGTGCAGCACTCATCTCTCTTTTTGTTCTTTCCGAGAACAAATCTCTTTTCTCCAGGCCCCATTCTCCCGTTAGTCTCCTGGCACTGGGCACTTCCTGGCCCCAGTGAAAACATGCGTTCCATTTTACAGTTCTCTACCAGAAAAAAACTTAAAGAACTTAAAGATTCATCTTAAAGCTATGTTTCCTCTTTTTTGCATCCACTTACAAGTGTAAACAGACGTTTTGAAAATTGAGGTGTATTGAATCTAAGTGTATATCTTCTTTATTAGACGAACATTGAAAATCACTCTTACTGATCGGAACTACGAAGTTTGTCCCATATGTACTGAAATTTTATCAAAAAAATGCAATCTTCTCATTAATTTTTTAACTTTTTAATTTTTTTTAAACTTTACACGTGTTGTATTCTTTTCCAACGTCTTCATCGTCATTAATTGAATAAAATAAATTTGTAGTACATTGCTTAATAATTGTGTCTTGTATCACTCACTCATTAGCCTTTAAAAAGAAAAAATAAAAGCAAAAAACCCGACTGCGTAAAAACCAAAAAACTAAAAAGGAAAATGTATAAGCCCAGTTGTTTAAAATGTATTAAGTACTACTGAATAGCTACACCGTTGAAATAGTTTTATAACCGTACACAGATAATACAATTCATAAATTCAAAAGCAGAGAATAGAAGGATCAACAGTCGGGGCCCATCCCTTTCTGATTCAAGAAACCCCTTAAAATTAGAATGGGCCCCGACTGTTGATCCTTCCATTTTGCTTTTGAATTTATGAATTGTATTATCTGTGTACGGTTATAAAACTATTTCAACGGTGTAGCTATTCAGTAGTACTTAATACATTTTAAACAACTGGGTTTATACATTTTCCTTTTAAGTTTTTTTGGTTTTTACACAGTCGGGTTTTTTGTTTTTATTTAATATTTTTTTATTTTAAACTTTTTAGTTAACTTTCATTGACTTAGTTATTATGATTATAAGACGGTACATTTCGCAACCTTGTCATTTCATTGAGAGAGTTTGTTTGTATCGTGAGGTTTATTAAGTAACTTGCGGTGGTCTAAACTACTGATAGTTAGTCCCTCTAGGGACCTAACTCGGCTTAAAGCTACATGTGCTTGACCTTCGGCAAAAATGCGCGAACTTAAGTCAACCACAGCACAGCTATATAAACAGCCTGTATAACACATGATGACGCGAAATCGGAAACGTCCCCCCCCCCCACCCCCTGTCAGTCAAATCTTTCTCGCAAAACTAAAAAAGCCTCTCAAGAAAGTACACGTCGCGAAAATCAGTCCCTTGAATCAAAGCAAAAATAATTGCAACATGTTAGAGATGAAAATCGAATTAGTAGACTTTCTTTTGGTGCTTATTGCACGGGTTTATTTTGATGAAGACTACAATCTGAGTGTTTTGCCTTCGTTACACATGATATATTTTTTATTACAGTACAGAAGACATATAAAGAACAAATGAAAGAATTTACATCAGAAAGAGGGAAAAGTACATCCGGAGCGAGGATGTCTTAACTCACCGCCTCAAGTGGGAGAAGCAATCGTTTAGATCACTCGGTCATTGAGACCCCAATTAGTAGACTTAGTAAACAAAAAAAATCAGCTGCGAAAACTATCTGCATTTGTCACACGCAGGTAGCGTGCGACACAGTGTGCAACACGCAACCTGCACCGATCCCGAACTGACAAAATGTCAACCGGTTTTTGAAATGGTACTTTTGATTACTGTCACGTGTTTAGTGACACTCCCAAGGTTAAGAAAAATCGATTGACGTAAGAATTGCCAAAATAGGCCAAGGCGTTTAGCCCTGTAGAACGCCACATAGAAACGGACATACATACATAGACTGATAAACACATTACCCTTCTTTGCGTCGCGCACGCGCAGTCGGGTAAAAAAAAGGAAAACTTCACTTGATTTTGTGACACAGAAAACTTTTTATTTCAGTTTCCTGATTTATTCTAAATTTTACAAGACTCCCTACAGTTATATTATTAGCAGTTTATGGGCATTTAAAGTATAATTTAATTTAGCTAACAGCAAATATGTATAAGGATATAGCAACACAGAAGCAAGCCAGAAATTTTCAAAACTCACCGCTGAGCGCTTAATCAAAAAAAAAATATATATATATATATATTCGTGATGTATGGATGGAGGAGGGGGGGGGGTAGCGCTAAATAGACCATCTGAACTAAAATACTGTTGAACTGGCCCGCCTCACCTCCAAAAATTTGTAACGTGGCCCGCGAGTGAAAAAAGTTGGAGACCCCTACTTTATGTAGTTTATACCTGTTTCATTGGCTTGTTTGTATACTTTATGAATACTGCTTGACAATTGCTAAGGAACAAGTGATTTATGCAAATTTGTACCTCAACCACCTGGCCAATGGAAATAAATTCAAGTTCAGATGGCGTGGTAGACCAACACTCATTATCTGGATAAAAGACAGTGCATACACGCTCAAGATTCGTACGAAAATTCACGCTGTTTGGTTTTTAACAAAAATATTGCTGGATGTTAGAAAAGGTTTTTCTCTGAAATTCTGTTTGGTTCTTGAAATACTTAAGAGTAAAATGTCAGCAAGACATCATTTGAGTATCTACGATAGTGGACGAGCGGTTGGACCACTGGAAGCAGGTCAAAGTGTCACCACGGTGACTGCTGCAATGGGTGTATAAAGTGCCATCTCCCGATTAAAGACGGCCGCTGAAGGTGGAAATGTTTTTCAAAAGCATGCTGGGGGTCGTGGTAGGAACACCACACCTTCAGGGGATCGCTATGTAGCCCTCGTGGCAAAAAGGAACAGAAATTTCACTCTTGGACAGATAGCTCCAAATCTAACAACCGTTGCCGGTACGCATGTTTCTGCAAGAACCATCTCACGGCGGGTAAATAATGTCGGTTTGTATGCAAGGAAGCCCGCACGTTGCATCCAAGTTCAACCACGCGATCGTTGAGAGAGATTACGCTGGTGTAAGGAACATGTTGGTGGGATCATCAAAATTGGTCTAGAGTGATGTTCTCTGACGAATCTCGTTTCAGTGTGACAAGTGATTCTGGTCACCAACTACTGTGGAGAGGGCGTGGAACAGGTTATGCACAAAAATTTGTTTGCGAACGTGATCGGTACGGCCCAGGCGTCATGGTGTGGGCAGGCATCATGCACAATAGCAGAACACCGCTTCACATTTTTGAATGAGAAAGCGATACGTCGCAAATGTATTGCAAATATGTTGTGCTGGACCATGTTCGTCTTTTTAGGGGGGTTCTAGGTCCAGACTTTCTCTTTACGGACGACGAAACACGGCCACACTGGAGCATTGAAGTGTCAGACACATGAAAAAGTGAAAACATTCTCCGTATGCAGAGGCCTGCTTACTTTCCTGACTTAAATCCGATTGAACTTGCCTGGGAGGCTCTTGGCAGACGTGTTGCGCGAAGAACCGTCCTTCCCAGAACAGTACAAGAACTCAAATCCGCATTGAGAGAGGAGTGGGAAAACATCCCCCAAGCACTCCTCAATAATTAGTGTGGCGAGTATGGAAAACAGATGTGAATTGTGCATCGGTGTCCCTGGTAATCATACATCATATTAAGGTACTCATATCTCCATCATTCTGACCTAGATCATTTTTTTGTGGTTGTATGAAAATCATCTAACTAGGATTATTTTTTTATTTTTAAGTTTTTACTTCATTGATGCAGTAATATCTGTATTATTTTGTACTTATAATAAAGGCACATCCTCCCTACTAACTATGTATTTCGTTCTGTTTCTATAATCTTTATTTATTCTTAACTATTCCAAAAAACGTAACTGTTCCTTAGCAATTGTCAAGCAGTGTAGCTTATACTTGTTTTATTAACTTGTTTGTATACTTCATGTAGTTTATTCCTGTTTTATATACTTGTTTGTGTACTTTATGTAGTTTATACTTGTTTATACTTCTTTCGGTGTGACGAAAATTAAATTTTAACAAGCGACGTAAACCACTCTCACAATTTTTGATACCTTGAGCTGGATAAGTCAACGTTTAACTTTTATAGGGAAGTCAAAATTTTGAGTAAAATTCGCAAGATCGAGGAAGAATACCCAAGAGCATGTAAATAAGAATTACTCTTCACTTTTTTTGCAATCGCAACTATTGTAGTTGGTAAATTGTTAAACTTAAAAATGAATATGTTTGAGATAATAAACACTAAAACAGATCTCTCAGTAATTATTTTTTTCTTAACAACTTCTTAACAAATGGTGTTGTTGTTGTCTTGTTCAAAAAATGGTGTAAAATCGTTTCCTGCAATAAAAAAAAATGTCTTGACTTGAAAAAAATGTATAGAGAGTACAAGATAAGCAGAAAAGTTATACCACTATATATAAAGATAGAAATAACATCCTCGGCTAGAGCGGAGAAGCCCTTTTTTTCTTTTTGTACCTATGCAACTATCTTCTTCTTCTTTTTTTTTTTTTAAATTAAACGTGTGAATGCCAGATTGCCCAGCAGTCAAAAAGCTTTATTTTAGAGAAAATATTGTTCTGTCAGTGAAATATTAAATAAATAAATGCATATGTTTCCTAAACAAACCCTAAACCCAAAAATTTCGAACAAAATTTCAAAGAACCTAAGGTCCAGTGGCGGATACAAGGGGGGGGTCATGAGAGTCATAACACCCCCCCCCCCCCCCAAACCCATAACAGTATTTGAATGTTTGTTCGAAAAATAAAAACTTGATCCAAACAGTAAGAAATGGATACAAAAAGCGGGGGGGGGGGAGATCATGGGGGTCAAGACCCCCCCCCCCCCATCAAAATCTGCGACAATACTTTGTAATCTGTTCTAAGGTTCATTGCATTTGAGTAGTGATAATGACTGCTTGAAAAAAAAAAAAAAGAAAGGAAAGCCGGACCGAAACCATAATAAGAAACTGTAAATAGTTCTCGAATTCTTTCTCTTTTTTTTTTTTTTGGTATTAGCTGTCACTTTTCTATTTATATAGCGTATGTATTTAACATATGTAGACAGTAAAATAGCTTTTCTTGAGACAGGTCGTCTGCAGCGCTGGGCTCAGGAACCAGCATAATGAAAAGTAATAAAGAAGTGTCTGACGTCCGATCGCTTTTTATGCAACAAATTTAATCAACGATAGTTATTGTAAAACCATCAATGCTACAGGCATCGCTTCAATCGATAAAACATTTGAGTGTGTAAATGTTTTCTTTATGTTAAATCTCTGTAGATTATAATTTCTTTCTGTTGTAATTTTTAGATAGTTTCGTTTTTAGCGTACTGAGTTTATTTTTAAATATGCTGTAGTATCGTGCAAGAAATGTAAAATTCGAGTGTCGTGTTAGCGCAAAGCCTCATTATACAAAGGTTCTCGTAAACTAGCCCAATGTAGTAGACGGAAACCCTGTTGAAAAAGATGCGTTTGTTAAAAAAGAACTACATATACCAGGGGTTCCCAAATTTTTCCGACTCACGGTACCCTTTGACGAATTTCGATTTTTTCACGGCACCCTAATCTGTTTCAATTATACACGCATATTGAAAATATGGACAGCTCGCGGCACCTCTCGCCCCTCCTTGCGGCAACCCAAGGTGCCGCGGCACCCACTTTGGGAACCCCTGACCTTAGTAAAAACAATGAAGCGTTCAGTTGAAAAATCAGTATAGTCTCGTTTTTTTTTTTTTTTTGGACTGTTGAAAAAAAACTGATGAACCCAAAACCGATTGAAACATCTGGAGTTCCTGTATCAGACTCTGAGACTGCGACGTCTTCGTCAGCCTCCAATTTTCTACAATTGAAATTGATCAGTCAATGAGTTATTTATCAAGTCAGCATTATATTTACGGAACACTTAATTTTTAATTAGATTTTCGCCGCATTTTTTACTTTTAAGTGATGTTTCATCATTATTTTAAGTGATGTTATTTTTCTGCATACAAGATGGATGTGTCGAGTAGCATGCTGATTTATAATCTAAGATGGATATGTGCATCATGCTAATATTGAATCAACCAGAGGTTTTGGGATCCTAAATTTACGAAAACTTTGAGTTGTTTCCTGAAAAATTACTTGAAAATAAAACTTTTTTATATGATTTTTATCAATGATTTCGTTGATTTTTGTAAGCATATTTGAAGAGCTTTTGTGATTTCAATGATTTTTGTTTGTAAGCTTAAAGAGTTTTTACGGGGGGGGGGGGAGGTTGTTTGTAGAAGAAAATTTTTGTACGTAAGACTACGTTCTTGAGCATGATCCCCCCCCCCCTAAAATGTAATCCCGTATCCACAACTACTAAGGTCTCTATTGAAAATCCAAGACTTTGGAAAAAACGCGAAGCTCTGGCATCGCTGGAAACTACAATAACCTATTTTTGATTATTTCATACTATATGTTTCAAACCTTTCTTTTTCTACAACAAGATTTTTTTTCCAATAAACTTGCAAATAAAAGAAAAATGGCTAACAGTTGAATATCTGAACTTTCAGAAGAATCTCTGCACTTTGCAAGAATTGTAATAATTATGACGAGATCTAGCTTAACACTAAAAATAGTTATACTTATTTGCAATGTAATATACAATTATGCGTTCGCAAAGTTATATCGCAAAACTCAATTAAAATGTCTATTTCCCTCTGCATGAAGAAATTTGCAGAAACATATAATACCTAACAACGTGAAAGAATTTCACATCTTTATTGTAGCAAATCATGAGGAGGACGGGGGTATTAAAGTCTGATCACGAAAAGTTGAGCCTTTGCTCCGCCTCGTTTCAGAATTGTCCATTTTCGTGAAGAGGCAATATGGAGAGGAAAGTTGGAATGGAATTTGCAAGTGCGTCATTGGTTCTAGACTTTGAATACTTTAAGATTGAATACGTTTGAATTTTAGAAATTAGCGAAAGAGGTAAAACATTTCAGTTTTTTGCGGTCAAGGTCTCATTGGACAGGTCATATCCTACGTTAGTGGGTGGGTCTTAGTTTCACTTCTTTCAACAGCCATTGGTCAAAGAACAACGTCTCCCATAATTAATTTCAATTGAAAATTAGCGAGAGTTGGGTTGCAATAAAGAACGCAAAGCTTGTCATTTTTGCTTTTTTCGCCAACTCAATGCAGTTACTGCTGCAACTTAAACTTTTCAAGTCTAAATAAACCCATAACGAAAATATTCTAGAAGTACTTTTTGTTTCATATCGCCGAAATGTTGCTCAACTCGAAAATGTGGCACGCGTCATTTCTTCCTTCTCTACCTATTTTAAGGAATGAACTAGTTTTCTCAAATGATTGACAAGAGTAATTTGCTCACGGTCGGACTATACTATAAAAACCTCATGGAGGGGGAGGCTTATTGAAAAAAATAATAATAACGCATGTAACCAAGCGTTTAAAGAACTTAGCTAATACGCATAAAACCGCAGGGGGGGGGGACTGTAAAAAAGAGTTAAAAGAAGAAAACCAAGAAAATGAATGTGGCTCTTTAATCTATTGCGGAGTATGGGGGGGTAGGGGGCACAGTAATGTGCCTTTAAAAATGGTTATTTAAGTCGGCAATGGAAAGTTGAATTTATTCTATTATATTTCATGCTCAGGAATTTTCGTTTCTCCACAAAATACTAGAACTGAGAAGACAATTAAATCAGCAAAGGATAAACAATTCGGTTATGCTATAGCGAAATCGAAATGTTGTTTGAATAAATGAGGCTGAAAATGTATCGAGTTCTCGTTATTTAAAACGAGAAGCTTTTGTCTTATTGCTTTCGCATATTTACTCATAATTTCCTACTTTCGTGGAACAATGAATGAAATGACTTTTTAATAGATAATTGAAATGGCAAACATAATTTCAAATATGCAAATATCGAGCAATGCTTTAATTAAAATATTATTTCGATCAGTTCGATTTGTTCAGAGTTTCAAGTTAACAAGCGCGCAGGAATATTTACTTACTAGTTAAAAATAATTTTGATCAAATATTTTCAATTAGAATGGATGGTAATGTGATATATTAGAACTTTTGCTCTTTTTCGGAGGATAGTCAAAGATTCAAATTTTTCCCCGTGTTTCTTTATTTAACATGTTGCCGTTGTAGTTTCGTTAGTTTTAGTGACTAAGTGTAAAATATTCCACATTTTGATTCATATTTTTACAGTAACAGCTATTATCAAAGTCACTGTTCTGTGACTTATATTGGCCCCATGGAAAGCAGAAAACTTATTTATTTTCACTAATCAGAGTTTGTTTATCTCGCAGAGTCGTTAAAGATTTGAAACTACAGTGAAACTTCGGTAACTCGACTACCCTGGTAAATCGACATTTATTTTTCTTATGGTTGGCCCAGTGCTAATTTCAATGGACGAAAACATCTCTAAAACATGACACACATTTGCAGTCAGAAACCCCTAAAGTCGACATCCAATTGTTATTTTTTTCGGTATACGCCCAAAATGTCGCGGGACAAAATGTCGCGGCCAAAATGTCGCCGGCCCAAAATGTCGCCGGCCCAAAATGTTGCCAGTCCAAAATGTCGCCGGCCCGAAATGTCGCCAGTACAAAATGTCGCCGGCCCAAAATGTCGCCGACCCAAAATGTCGCCGTTCCAAAATGTCGCCGGTCCACAATGTCGCCGGCCCACAATGTCGCCGTCCCAAAATGTCGCCGGTCCAAAATGTCGCCGGCCCAAAATGTCGCCGGTCCAAAATGTCGCCGGCCTAAAATTCGCTAGTTCAATTTGTACGAAAAATTTAAATGTACGTCGATGCTTTCCAGCATAAAAGTTGCGAAAGAATATTAATTGCCTTTCAAAGTAAGTTCCTTCAAAAATTCCAAACGTTTTCTCTTATCTTAATTCGTAAACATCAGATTAATTCCAGAAAATTAATAGTTTTCAGAAAAACATACGTTTTTCTGTATACTATTACAAACGTAAACATGTGAAAGGCTGCTGCAACGGAATTCTCTTTCTCGTTTAATCTGATTAATAATAATACTCAAGATGTAACATAAAGGATCAAGATGTAACGCAAGGATTCAGACAAAAAATTGGTATGGAAGTAAAACTAAACTGTTCTAAACGCGAATGAAAGAATAGTGAGGCGCAATTTGAATATGGCAAGAGAATAGGCGGTTTGTATTTTTTGGCGTAATGAAGTAAAAACAAATAACTCCTTCACTCTAGCATATTATTACGGTAGCGACAGGTCAGTCATTTAGGGGATCAGGCGGAATGGCCCTCGACTTTGAATTTTTTTTTATATACAAGTGGGAGTGGTTTTTATAGCAATCCTATGAAATTTGCATTGGTTTTACATACGCCCGTTATCCTCCCTCTCCCCTTTCACTGGAAAAATTCGAAATCACGGGCCAGGGTGGAAATAAAGTAGAAAAGTATCTTAATGAAATTTAATTTTCTCATAGATTTATTAACATTACCCTAAGAACTGTAAAAAAAAAAAAAAAAAAAAAAAAAAAAAAAACTACGTTTTCAGTGAGATATACGTTGGTTAAAGTAAGATCAAAACTGCCGTGGGAACTCCCATCTCTTATGAGTAAAATTCTGAAATTACGTCGAAATGTTCACCGTCAAATCTTTTGAAATCAATGAAACCCGTAACTGCAAAACAGGTGTCTTTCACTCAGATTTTTGAAAAACGACTCTACGCGATGACAAATATTTTCAATTCTCAACATTCATGAAATTTATATATTCGATAGAACATCAAGGGACAATTTCAGAACAGCTATTTTATTGAAGGTTTTCAAGAGGATACTTTCATGCATGCGAAGTAGTGCTTGTCAGCTAATCACATTTTCCAATTTTAAATAGAAAAGAAAAAATTTCATAATGTAGGGTGAAATAACTGATATCAATGAGATTATTCAGATCAGTTTTGACCTAGACTTATTTTTAAAATGAGTTTCAAAAAGTAATAGTTCCAGCTCAATATAGCTTGGTAATTCAGAAAGAAAAGAATATTGATAATAATAATAATAAACAAATAAGTTTTTCTCTCTCAGAAAAAATTGCTGTTTTAATTAGTGAATTTTTACTACGCAAATTATATAAGAATGCAAACTCAGTTTTTATTTAACACTCACGCTAGTTAAAGTGCTACAAAAATGAGAGGAATACACGGCTAATTTAGATTTTATTGATATCATGCTCACCCTCTCATACATAAATTCAGTATATTTTTCATTATTTATTTAATTACACTGACTCACGTAAACGATTACGAAACTCAACTTAGAACGAAAATAAGGCTTGTTTTCGTTTAATTTCACTTGTATACTACATTTTTGTATGAATCCTCGCATTACTTCTTGAGATATAGCAGTCACATAAAACGATAAAAATTATTCTGTGATCCATCCTTTTGGGATGACTGAAGCCAAAAAGAAATGAGCAACTCGCCCTTTTAGATATACTTGTAGACCAAATTTTGTCTTAACCCTTGTACAGTAGACCCTCGCTTTACGCGGGGGTTATGTTCCACGGAAATGCTGCGTAAATCGAAACCGCGTAAATGGAGACCTAATATTAGTGTCAAAATAGGAATTAGGTTCCGTAGATTAAAAAAAATACTTCATTCTAGAGATGACTAATTGTATAATAAGTTTATAATGTGTACTTATATCAATTTTTATGCACAATATGCATAAAGAAAACAAACTAATTTCGTGTTCTGTTTATGAAGAAGAGCTGACTATGATAGTTGTTTGGTAGTCATTAAGAATTTTTCCTCCAATTCTTTGCTTAGCATTAACTCATCCATGATCACTTGCGTCATTTCCATGATGGAATCTTCTTTCACTAACAAATCAGAAAGATCATTCCTATTGTCTACGGATGGTTCGAAAATTTTCAATGTGAGCGTTTTTGGTTGTGTGTCACCGGAGTCGGTATCCGCGTTGGTTTTGACCTCCTTTGTCACTCCTAAAAGCTCTTCTTCCAGTGAGTTCTGAACTGTGTGAGTTTAATCACTTTACTTCTGATGGAAAAAAGCTCTGGAACCAATCGCATAAAATGTCTCCAAGGACCCAAGTTCGATTATTAGCACGCCAAAATGCAGTTAGTTACGTGTAATCTGCAATCTTTAGGAGCTTGGGTTTTGAAAGAGAGGAAAATGTTACCTGTTTGCATTGCCGCATCTGCGTAAAACCGAAACTCATCTGCGTAAATAAAATAAAGGTGTCAAATCTTCAACCGCGTATAATCGAAACCGCGTAAACGAAACCCGCTGAAAACGAGGGTCTACTGTATTACTTTTTGAGATATATCAATCACAGATAATAAAAAAGAAAGGAAAAAACATTCGATTGCTCCACCCTCTGGTGTTATTGAGCCCAAAATCTGTCCCCCTGCTGCTTCCTAACATTTTATTTGATTCCGTTCATCATTTTTTGAGCAATGACAGTCGCGCATATCGATGAAAACGTTCAGTTACTTCACTATCTTGAACGAATTGACGCAAAAAACCACGCAGCCCTAAATCATATATGGGTACTTGCGGGTATCGTTCGAATTCTTGCTACAGGTTTTGACGTAGAATGTCCCCAAAAAATCGGTCACATACAAACGCACACTATTCTTGAAGAAAAGTTTAAAATAATTTAGCGAACGTCAGAACTGAACGCCGTCAGAACGTTTTACAGTTGGTAGATAGCGAGTCACAAGAAATAAGATAACGTAACGCTTGTATTCTATTTGTTTGCTGAAAAACAGCCGAGAGTTGCGAATCAAAACGGAATAATCTTTTTAGAATTTATCATGAAACTCAGTTAGTCTAGTCCCATTTTTAACGGAGACATTAATTAAAGGCAGTAACCATTTATTCTGCAAATTTGGTGTTAAACATCATTTTTGTACATTTAAATTTTTCTTACCAACTGAATAAACGAATTTTGGATCTACGACATTTCGGACAGGCGACATTTTGGCTCAACGACATTTTGGACAGGCGACGTTTTAGCCCGGCGACATTTTGGAT
Source organism: Uloborus diversus (assembly GCF_026930045.1). Classification (NCBI taxonomy): domain Eukaryota; kingdom Metazoa; phylum Arthropoda; class Arachnida; order Araneae; family Uloboridae; genus Uloborus; species Uloborus diversus. Next base: position 104,297,359 of record NC_072732.1, read on the forward strand.
CGGCAATATTTTGGCCCGGCGACATTTTGGACCGGCGACATTTTGGACCGGCGACATTTTGGACCAGCGACATTTTGGACAGGCGACATTTTGGTCCGGCGACATTTTGGCCCGACGACATTTTGGACCGGCGACATTTTGGACCGGCGACATTTTGGACAGGCGACATTTTGGTCCGGCGACATTTTGGTCCGGCGACATTTTGGTCCGGCGACATTTTGGCCCGGCGACATTTTGGCCCGGCGACATTTTGGAACGGCGACATTTTGGCCGCGACATTTTGTCCCGCGACATTTCGGTGGCGACATTTTGACCCCAAACCATTTTTTTCCAATGTTTGCTACCAGCATTATTTCATATTGATCTCCTCTCAGAATGTTACCCTGCGATTTCTTCGTTTCTCAGTCAATCCTTTTCTGGAAAACTCTTTTACAGAATTCTATCTTTTATCCAGGGGAGTCAGCCACCACACTCTGTGTTATTAGTGCAATTCTAAAAGGCAGGAAAGGGTAGAAAAAATGCACCTAAAGGAGTCCTTTAGAGAAAGAAGGCACCATGACATGTTTTGCTCACGTTGTGAGCAGGACTTTTAATCTAACAGATCTGACAGAACAGAAGCTTTTTCTTCTTTTTTCAAAAGTTATGGATTTATTCCTTACCAAAGTATTCAAATAATATTAGTGAATTTCTTTTGTAGTTTTCAAAAAAAGATAAAGAATTGCAAATTTATTTACTGGAATTAGTTTTAATTATGTGGGTAATGCCATTAGTAAGTAGGTGAGGCGAAAATTATTTAGGAATTAAAATAATGTAACCTCAGTAAGTTGACACCTGTTTAAGTCGGCATGTTCCCATGGGGTGTCGAGTTATCGAGGTTCCACTGTATACCATTTTGAATGCACTGTTCAAATTGAGTTTTCAACGAAATGCTATTGTGTTGCGCGACTTCCTCGTATAATTCACTCTTTTTATCGAGTATACGTAAAACATCAGTGAAAGTTTCCGCTTCATCTATTTGAACGTGATCGCTTCGAATCAAAATTATAATCACAAAACAGCAAGGTTAGTAACAATTTTTATACCATACGCTAAAGTTCAGACTAATATTTCGAAACTATCCAGTTTTCTGCACTACCGTGTTCTGAAATTTATAATAAAAATGCAAGCAAAAAGAAGACATTTTTAAAGAGAAAAAATATGCATTTAGCTTTATATTAAAAGAACTAGAGTTCCAAAAACTAATATTAAATTTAGAAAAATAATAATCGACCCTGACTGCTGACCTCATATTAGGATGAATCTCGCGGGGGTCAAAACATACATAAAATTAAAATATACTTTTTTTTTTCAGATAACATGGGGAACACAGAAATTAAAAAATAATCACAACTACTAAATTTTGCTAATTAAAAAAGTAGAATTAAGAGATAAACTTGAAAGTCATTTTAAAAGTATTTCTTAGATACTAACTATAAAGCTTTCTTTCCTTGTCAGTCAACAATGAGATCGTTACTAATTGCGTGTATAAAGGTTCAGATTTGTAAATTAAAATCTACTAAGAAACGCAATTATTGGAGCTCTATTGAAGTTTTAAGTTGCAAACAAATTTTATCAGATGTAGAAAATTTCGTTCTTTCGATTGCTACTAATATGATAAAAACGCAAGTAAGTTTTCAGGAACAAAATTGCAAAATGTTCTAATTTTCACGGATTTTAATTACTCTCTTTGCTAGCTAAAGTCCTGAAACGATGAGATCGAGCTAAGAACACTCTCGATCAAGCCTGTTTTCGAACGAAAAATGGTTCACATTTCCATTTTTTTTCTCTTTTATAATTCACAATTAGCATGTATAAAATTAACTGACTTTTTATTTGTATGATGATAGTGTACTTGGTCCGATAGGTTACTGATATATGCTTAGAGTTCCGCCACTATTATTTTACTATATGTTGCTGTCAGGCGGATACAGACTACCATTTTAGGGGGGGGCATGCTAAAGATCCCCCCACCCCCCATGAACGATCCTTCGGTTTTGGGTACGAAATTTTTTTAAACTGCTTGGATGTCAATAATAGGTACCAAATCGGCCAGGAATATAGCCTCTAATAGGCATAAACGTTACAAATTAATTTCATAAGCAATGAAAAGAGGTACCTAATATTTCAAATATTTACTTTAAAAAATAAGTAATGAATTGAAAAGCCTACTGAAATAGTTTACATTTTGGTCATACAGTATTTGTATACCCAATGGGAACGGATACAGTTGTCGACGGTTTAGGGAAGGGGGGGGGAGGACATGACCTCCATGACCCTCCTTCTTGTATCCGCACCTGATTGCTACGTGTTTTACATAAAACATTTAGAGCATATCGTCGGCTGAGATCTACTAATAGGAAACTACAAATTTGGAAGAAAAAAATATATTTTCCTTTTGTTGAAAACTTTTTATCGGGAGAAGACATACATGCTTCTGGTTAAATAAAATTTAGAAATGGTACTTTAATAACATTTAAATCAAGTCATCATATTCCCCAAATATCGTGAAAAACATTCATTTGTTAAGTTTTCCACCAAGCAGTATGAAAAAAAAAACTTAATTTTATGTATTTATCTACTTTTAGTATTCACCCTACGATAAGCATTCTATGATCACCCTATGAAAGTCGAACGATAGCACACTAGTTTAGTGCTTTTAGGACTAATACAGATGTGACAATAAACAAAATTACAAAGTATAGTTAAAAATGCTTTTATAAAATATTCAATTATGGCATGCAGATATACAAGTGCTTTAGAATTATCACATAATGCTATTTAAACTTATAATTTGATAGCTTTATTTTTTAAAAATAGTTTCAGCTTGTTATTTTGTTTTTCCACTTAAATAGGAAACATTTTTTTATTAGTAGATCAGCAGAAATATCATTTATCGCTTTTATGTGTGAATATTTATGCTCTTTTCTTTTTCCTTATTAATTTAACAATTACTTTTTTGACTTATGTTTAGAAAACTTTCCTTTTTTACCTGCACATTTTTTCTCCCTTTTTCTTTTTGTATTTAGAACAGCTCATAAATTCGATCAGTAATTCAATACGCATCTTATGAAAAGAAGATACATTGTAGGAGATTGAAAAAATCTAACTGAAGTCAAAGAAAGTCACGGATTTTTTTAAGTACGTACAATAGAAATGAGGAGTTTTTTTTTTTTTTTTTTTTTTCAACTTGAAAAGCAAGCATTATCAATTACTAGCGAAGATTTTTTTTCTTAATTAAGTCTAAGCTGTCTACATAGAATTAGTATAATTAAACTACTTTCAATTCGTTGATTTTGTTTATTAAGAAGTTTCCTCTAGATAAACCTGCGAATAATTATTTTTATAGAACGTTTAATATTGACTGAATGAGGAGTAATTTTCAAGAACAAAAAGAAATATATCTCATGTCCATTGGTAGAAAACTTCCTTCTTATACAACGTATTAATAGTTTAATTTACTCTAAACCTACATTAACTTCAATATTTATTGAACAGGGTATCGCACAATACAGATTGTTTTGCCGTTCTTTGAACTTCTGTAGAAATCTTAACAAAAAGATTTCTTATAGGTTAAATAATGGTTCTTGGAAAACACGATTGCTACATGGGAGCGAAATTGAAGATTTCTCCACCAACAGCGCTATTTTTTATCGATTATACGTAAAAGATCAATAAAAGTTTTCGCTTCATCTATTTGGACGTGATTGTTTCGAAACAAAATTAGAGTCATAAAACAACAAGGTTTGTATCAGATTTTATAACATACACTGTAGTTCAAACTAATGTTTCGAAACTATCCAGTTTTCCGCACTTCCGTGTTCTGAAAATAACAAAAAAAAAAAAAAAAAAGTAAGGAGAAGAAAGATTGAGAGTCACAGCTAAAGAGCATTAATATGTATTATATTAAAAAACTAGAGTTACAAAAACTAATGTTATATTTCAAAAAATATATCTGCTAGAGAAGGAAAAATTCCAGCTCTATTGAAGTTGGCAGTTGCAAACAAATTTTATTAGACGCAGAAAATTTCGTTCTTTTGTTTGCTACTAATATTCTACACGTGCGAGTAAGTTTTCACTGCAAAAATTGCAAAAAATTCTAATTTTCAGTATTTTTTTTACATGATAGTTTATTAATTCGATATTTTTACTCAAGCTGAAATAATTATTTACATCGTCAAATTTTATAAATTCAACCGTCTTTAGATTTTAATAATTTGTTAGCAATTCACTAGTTAGTTATTAATTTTACAAATTTCAACAATTAACGAAGCTTTCTAATTATCCGTTTCTTTTCAATCGAATCAGCTGTCGATATTTGCTTTTAGTAAAAATTTAGCGGTCACACCTTGAACTTATTTAACTGTTCAGATTTTAAAGATAACCTCTCTATAAAAAAAGACAAAAATGATGCGAAGTTCAAAAAAAAAAAAAAAAGAAAGAAAGAAAAAAGTTCAATTGAAAATTGACAGAAGAAATTTGATGGAGACTGACATTAAGAAACTATAATTCACTAGCTGACCCGGCAAACCTTATTCTGCCACATAAATTATTTCTAGTGATGAATATTTCGGTTGTTAATTAAAAAATGACGAATGTATTGCAAGTGAGTGGGGATGGGATCTATTACGGAAAGAGGAAGGAAGCGCTGTAGAAGACGATGATCACCTATAAAAACGAAAAACACCAACCATTCTTTTCCTCAATACAATGTATTTAATTAACGTTACGAGCAAATTCATTCTTCGATCTCAATAAAAGTTAAGCATAGTCTGAAAAAAGTACTAATATATATTTTATCCTAAAGTACAACAGTTAAATCAAGAAAATCAATATTCATTTCAATTAGAAATTAAGTGAACGATACATATTTTTTTTTTTTTTTTTTTTTGTCAGTCCGTCTTTAGTCAACACAAATTATTTTCAAATAAAAAAAGAACCGCCTTCAAAAAACAAAGAGGAACTAAAAAGTAAAAAAATAATTATTCATACTTGCATACGATTTCCTACCCAAACGTATAAATCAAATTTATTTTACAATTCATGTACAAAAATCAACTGAACTAAACACCCAATTATAAAATAAACACCGATTCTAATTACGATACGATGAATTATTTTAATACCTAACTGATTATATACGATCTTTTAATTTTTAATAACCATTTGAAGTCGGGCCTCCTATAAACTACTACCTAACATAACTGAGTAGGTTTAGTTTTAAAGACTCGCGTTCTGTTAAATTAGTGTTTAACTAAGGATAGTTGAGTTGTCATATACATTAGGTAGTAGTTTATAGGAGGCCCCGACTTCAAATGGTTATTAAAAATTAAGAGATCGTATATAATTAGTTAGGTATTAAAATAACTCATCGTATAGTAATTAGAATCGGTTTTTATTTTACAATTGGGTGTTTAGTTTAGTTGATTTTTGTACAGAAATTGTAAAATAAATTTGATTCATACGTTTGGGTAGGAAATCGTATGCAAGTATGAATAATTATTTTTTTACTTTTTAGTTCCTCTTTGTTTTTTGAAGGCGGTTCTTTTTTTATTTGAAAATAATTTATTTTTCGCTTTTTAGAGCTGTAAATATCAAATAAGTACGTAGAGTAGAGTATACGGTACACTCCTTAAGTACATCTCGAGTCAGAAAGTGTCTAACACAGGAGTCTGAAAACAGCTAAGATGAGCAAAATAGAGAAAGAAACAGAACACAACGTCTCGAAGATTTCCGAAGACTGAAGAAAGGCTTTTTCAAATGCGCAATTATTTACAAAGAAAATTGTCTTCATCATCAGTTTGACTTTATCAAAGTATGCTTTCCGAAAAAAATCACGAGTCACTAAAAAACAACAGAAATCGCTTTAACTTTGCCCATGTAATTTGAAGAGTTTTCTTGATTTTTCAAGAATCCCATCTTCAGATACTGGCCTGATGACCATGTGATCACCTAGGAAGTATATACCTTTTTAAACGAAAAAAAAAAAAGAATTTTCCATATTGATCTATGCGTGTTTGAGTTTACGGGGGACATATATAAAAAGATTCCGACGAATTGAGACCGCCTTTTTTGAAGTCGATCAAAAAAAAAAAAAAAAGAAAAGAAAATCTTAATGCGCATAACATTTTATAAGATTGGCACCAAAAACTGATCTTTGTTCCTCTCCAAGGTTTATTTGTGCGCTAGTTTAATTAGAACCATTTAAATGTTAATGGTTTTCCTAACTATTTTATATTTCACAATAAAACGTGTCACATAACTCGTGAAAAAAGTAGCATTTCTTCTTGCTTGGCCACTTTCAACATCACACAGAGTAACGGAGTATCTACTGCGACGTTGTATATATGAAGATCAAAATACTACTAAAGCAATGATACTAAATGAATTTCCTGTTTGCTTCAGAAGTCTTTATGCAAAATTTGCGATATGACTACTACTGTCTAATACAGGGTAATACTTAGGGGGAGGGTATTCCCCCCAAAGCAAGAACCCTTCTAAAAAGGAAAAATACCCCTCAAAACTCCCCCCCCCCTCACCCTTAACGGGCTCCCCTGATTAATATTAATGTTTTATGGTACTTTTTTTAACATTGAGTAAAGAAAGTACCTTGTTTAATGGAACTTTCTTTAACAGTGGATTTTATATTTAATCGTTTTATATTGAAATTAAATGAAGTTTATTGTTTTTTGCCCATAACTTTTTTCTAAAGAACAAATATGGTGAAGCAAAGGTTTGGGACCTAAGTTAGATCATTTCTATCCATTAAAAAAAACATAAAAATCGGTTCACTAAATGAGACGCTTTGAATTTACAAACAACAATGCGCGAGTATGAAATTTGAAGAGTTTCCACGATTTCTCCAGTACCCCTTATACCCGGACTTGAAGACTATTAGACGACCGGGAGAAGTATACCGTTTCAAACAGAAAAATAATTTTTCTAATCGGTCGAGACGTCTTCATGTAATCGGGGAGCATAGTACATAAAAAAGTTCCAATTAAGTCTGTTAATTAGTACTGCCATAACTGTAAATTAAATTGACGGCGTCATGAAACATTAAATCTAGAATAGTCAAACTTCAGAAATTGGACATCAATTACGATATACAGTAAAACCTGTGAATTTGACCACCTCTCTAAGTTGACCGCTTTTTTCAGGATTTTTTATTTTTTAGGAAATTTTTTTTATATTGAATTAATTAATTCAACTATTTTCGTAGCAAAATACATTTAATTTACTCATTTGCTACACAAGTAATAAATACATTAGTAAGACTATTTAAAATTAACAGACGGCTCCATGAAAATCAAACATCCCGATGCGTGAAAATTAAATATTGTTCAAGACAAGATTCCTCCGTCGATAATTCACCGTTCACGCCAAACCACGTGACCTGGAGTGACGTATAGCGCAGTAACGAAAGCTGTTCTACGAAGCCACAACGTATGAAATTTAAAGTTTCTTAGATTTCTCCGAGACCCCTCATCAGATCCAGACAAAATTAACATGTGACCATCTGGAAAGCATACCCTTCCGAATAAAAAAAGAATTTTTCAAATCGGTCCAGTATTCTTCAAGTAATACGAAAACACACATAAAAAGCCGCAAGACGAAATCATAACCTCCTTTTTTGAAGTCGGTTAATAAGCTCGATGGTTTGCTTACACGAGAACATGCCACGTATAATTGTCCTTGTGAAAAACACGGTGCGCTCAAATCTAAGTCGCAAACACACATATCGTTTACCTTTGCGACTTATCGATTGTCATTGCAAATGCCAACTTAATGAAGGAATTTGAATTCAATTAGCACGTTTGTGTAAATCATTGGAATTCATGGCAGCAAAACATTTTCGGCTCAGAATTCACCATTCAAAATGGTGGCTTCGATAATGTTTTTCATCATTTTTTAAGCCACCAATCCGCGTGTCATTGAACAGCCCTGGTAGGTTCAAATTTCGAGGTAAAATAACCGGAGATCCAACTTATAGTCGTACAAGGTGGCGGAACATGCTTGATAAATTCAGTGCAAGTATGCAAGTACAAAAACTCTGTTTTATAACTTACAGCTTCGTTAGCATAGTAAACTGTATCGATCAATTTGTATGGTACCAAGTCGACAGGCAATGACTGCTGTATCTTGAAGTTTAAATCTTCGACGTCCACAATTTTTGCGGTTAAAATGATTCTTCTGCCAGCCACTCCTAATATATTTATTGTTTGCGTACATTGGGAAATATGCGGTCAATGAGAGCATTTTGAGAATCAACGATAGTGCAGAAATTAGTGGGCAATTTTATGCATCCAGTATTTTCATAGACATCAACTTTTAGATCTTGTAGCATTTGGACACACATGTTTATTCTTAGATAACTTTTCCACATTATGATATAAGTGACAATGATATCAAGCAAGCATTGATCTGGTCAGGGTACGTTAAACGTAAAATGAAGGGAAGTATTTGTCTGAAATCGCCTGAAAGGCGTAACATAGTGCGGCCGAATAGTTTGTCGCTGTTTTTTATATCTTTCAGTGTTCTTGAAGAGAATGTTTGTGTGCTATAGTGCACTCATCTCAGGTGATAATTTTGCATTTTTTCAGTACTGTGGTCATGGACGATTGTTTTCTTCTGTTGCACACTGCGTCTTGTTTTGGAGCATTAAGTGCCAAGCCAGGTTAAATGCTTAATGAATAGGTCTACCGCCATACAATAAAAGTCTGCAATGCCAAAAGGTGCTCGAGAATTAGCGAAATGAGAAATGATTTGTTTGTTCCACCTGAGGTGCATTAAAAAAAAAAGAAAAAGAATCCGCTTTGTCTCGCCGAAAATGCCAGGGATCCAATTACGATCTCTATCCAGTTTTTTTCTTTCTTTTTCTTGCATTGAACTTTTTTTTAATTTGGCATCCGCAAATTTTTACCCTCCAACTCACACTCTCCTATGTTTTGACCGCGAATTTCCGAAAAAAAAGCCTTGCTTAAGATAATTACAAACATTTGTTTTGTTACTAAATAGAGGATGGTAACAAATAAAAAAATTAAATCACTGACTGTTTTCATTGTTTTACCAGAGGTCATTTTGACATTTGGTAGCCAAATAAATTTTGGATAGGAACACCCTAACTACCAAGCATTATGGAATATATTTTACTACCTATTCTCATACCTACCAAAAATGTCATAAAAATCGGTCGAGCCGTTCAATCTAAAGCTGAAGAGTTTGTTTGTTTGAACGTGCTAATAATCTCAGGAACTACTGGTTCAATTTCAAAAATTCTTTTCGTGTTGACCAGTCCTTTTACTGGGGAAGGCTATAGGATATTTTTTTCAAATCGGATTGACCGATATATTTGTATTTGCAAATTAAATGTTTAATTAATTGTTTAGTTCTATGAATTCCTAATAGATCGCGGGATATGTTAACTGTTTGAGAGGGTGCTGGCCGACAGTGTCGATAGCTGCGAGGAACCATGCCCATGCTAAGCTGTTGTGATTAGCGAACAGATTTTTGAATGCCTTTTTTTATTGATGTTCAGGTACATAATTTGATTGTGTAGGATTTTTCTATTGGGTTTTGTCTTCATGATATCTTCAACCTTAGTTTTTGTTCTTATAGTTGAAGATAATTACTTATCTAAGTAAATAATTTGATTTGTTTTATTGTTAAATTGTAATTGTTCTTTAAAACGTTTTTATTATAGCATTGTTAATTTGGTAAAACACTTTAAATTGCAGGGGAAAAAAACTGCTTCCTTCATTAAAGGGTAGGGTTACGGTAGCGTGGTTCTTGTCGCGTTAAGCGATGATCTATGTAGTTGAAGGATTATTTGGAGTTTTAAAACTACTGTTAATATTTTCATGTGTTTTGGCGAATAGTTTTAAGTTTAAAAGAGACTTTAATAGGTCTTTTGAAAAGGTCTGTACGCATTTTAGTTGAAGAAAAATGATCATTTCACATCAGAAGGGGGCGGGGGCGGGATTTTTTTGTTCAGCGGACTTCCTTTAACCTTTTTGCACGGGCATAGCCGTGCGGGTACTGCTAGTGTATTTATAAAGAGGCTCTAAGTCGCATTTATCCCAGACTTGCATCCATGTTAAGTCTACGAGATACGGTATTTCGATTATTATTAAAAACTTTTTCCCGAAATTTTGAAACCAAAAATTACGATCATATTCAGAATCTGCACTAATATTTTCCATTCATATTTTTTTAAACCAAATGTTGTTAGTGTTTGTGAAAAAGGTTTCAAATTCTCCCTTTGGCGTTGATGATAAATTTTTTGAATTGTTTTAAAAAAAACCCTTAAAAATAGCAAAAAAAAAAAAAAAACATTTCCACACATGTTCTTTATTAAGAGATTTTCCAACACAGTTTCTCTGATGCAAAACCATCTTTAAGTACTGGATCTGCATTTGCTTTAAATATTCCCATTATCGCTAATGTTAAGATTTTTGAACAGCTCAAAATGAAACGAAGAATTGTTATAATCAGAAAGTGGAAATACGATAATGAGGTGTAATTGCCGAGATCTTTTGAACCAGAAAGCAATTTAAGATAAATAAATACCTTTGTGCTGAACAGTAAAGTAAGAAAAAACAACGTCAAAAAAAGCTCAAATTGCCCATAACGGCTTCTTTCGGTCGAAATTGGCTTTACTCAGAGCTTCGATTCAGGAAACTAGGAAACATTTATCGTTTATTGAACGTGAACTTTATGATTTATATCTTTCGGTTTCTAATTCCAGTCCCGACTTTAACATTATTAACAGAAATTCTTGGTCTAGAACACTTCGTTCCGCTGATAAACATCAAATTGTTTTGAAAAAGAAATTAGCTATGCTTTGCAAAACTTCTCATGTGGTTCCCCTGGATAATTTACCCGTTGTTAATAAGAATGTTGTTGTTAATCTTTCTAGCGTTCCATTAATTAATTCTCAAACTGAGGCTCTAAAATGTAATGATAATTTTGCTGTGAGTGTTAAACCTTCTTTTTAAAGCTTATTGCTCCTGTTGAGAAAGCTTTCAAATTTAGTGCCTTAACTTCCTCTCAAAAAGATTCGATTCGGCATCTTATAGCTTCTAATATTGACTTTAACTGGAAAATTTCTAAACCTGTATTTGCTAATACTGTTAGCCGTTCTGTTAAAGACTTAGTTTCGAATTTTGATCTGGTTGTTACTAAAGCTGACAAAGGTAGCCAAATTGTTGTTCTTGACAAATCATCTTATGCTAATAAAACTAATGATTTGATTTTTTCTGGTCCATATGTCGAAATTTCTAAAAATCCTAGTGATAAACAGTTAAAAACTATTTCTTCTGCTGTCAAGTCTGTTAAGTCTATTCCTTCAAATGTTAAATGCTCTGTTGTTCCATCTATTGCTAATTGTGCTAGATTTTATGCTTTACCTAAGGTGCATAAAGCTGGTATTCCTTTCAGGCCGATTGATTCCAATATTGGTACGGCTTCGTACAAACTAGCAAAATATTTATTCTCTGTGTTTTCTCCTCTTAGGAGTCACAATTTATTTACTATTAAAAATTCTGTTGAGTTTGTTAAAAAAATTCATAGTTTCGTTCCAAATAACTCTTTTATGGCTTCTTTTGATGTTAATTCTTTATTTACGAACGTTCCCGTCGAGGGTTCATTGTTATGCCTTCATAGAAGATTTTCTGAATTTCATTTCACCAATACGGAAATGGAGGATTTAATTTTCCTTACCCGTACTTGTCTTAAGCAATGTTCTTTTGTTTTTAATGGGAAATTTTATATTATGTTAGATGCTCTGACTATGGGAAACCCACTTAGCCCCATTCTTGGTGACATTTACATGCATTATTTTGAGGTTAAGCTGTTCCAAAAACTGCAGTTTCAATTTTATGTTCGGTATGTTGATGATTGTTTTGTTCTAATGAACCAGAATCAGTTTGAGAGTGATGAGGTTTTATCTATTTTAAACTCGATTGATCCTCATATTCAGTTTTCTTGTGAGAAAGAACGGAATAATTGCATTTCATTTCTTTTTTGTACTTGTTTCACCTACTGAAATTGGTTTTGAAACTACTGTTTATCGCAAACCTTTTGCTGTTTCTTTATCTCCTCATAGATTATCGTCTCATCCTCCAAATCCAAAATATTCTGCTTTCAATTCTTTTGTTTATCGCGCAATTAATATTTGTTCTTCATCGGAACTTCTTAAAGTGGAACTTAATTATCTTAAAGCTGTGGCAATTGATAGAGACTATTCGCCAACTTTGATTGATTCCAATTATAAAAAAACTTTCAAATAAATCCCAAACTAATGTTTTTAACCGAACCTTCATCAGAAAGAATTTGGTTGTTTTGCCATTCTTTCCATCTGTAAGCTATCAGGTTGCTAAGTTTCTAAAAATTTTCCAATTTCAGGTGGTGTTCTTTCCTATTTATAAACTTTCATTCTCTTTACTTAAAGATCCTATTCACCCTCTTAATTGTTGTGGAATTTATAGAATTAATTGTAGTTGTAAACTTGCCTATATTAGATAGACTCGGCGTGCTTTAAAAATTCGGTTGAAAGAGCATCAAAATTAAGTGAAAAAACAACAATTAAGTAAGTTAGTATTGCTCAACATTGTTGGGATTCGAATCACTCTTTTGATTTTAACTCTTATCAGATTATCTAAAAATGCCCCAATTCACCAGATCTTGACTTTTGGGAATCTTTTCATATTTTGAGGAACAGTTCTAACTTAGTTAATGATCTTAAAGCAGTTCTATATTTTTCCAACATTTGCGTCCCATATCTTTAATACTGTCCTTTCCCCCATCCTTTTTTTTTATTTTGCATTTTTCCCCCATTCATTTTTATCTATCTTCCTTTGTTTATTTTTACCTTTTTTGTCTTGGTTGACATCCCCCCCCCCCCGCCTTTTTCTTCTACTTTATTTTTTCCTTTTTCCGAATATTTTTGTTTCTGTTTATTTTATTTCGTGGTGTTTTTTTCTTCCATTCAGCTTTTCCTTTCTTGCGGTTCACGGTTACTGATATTTTCTTTTTGTTTAAGCTTCGGCTTAATCTTTGTCCAATTGAATTCTTTCTTTCTTAGTTTGCTGTACCTAAGAGAAAGCTCTTGGCCTTTGCTTGCATTCCTATTGGTTCCTGATCGGTTTATAATTTTCTCATTGGTGTTTGGCTAATCCGCTATTTTTTATCTATTAAGCTGCATGCTTATCTGCCCTTGGCTTTTGTCGGATGTCTTTTCATCCATAAGCTGATTACTTTTTGCATTGAAAAAGACGTTCCCTGTAACGCAGAAACACGTGTTATTGGCAATTTGTGCTTTCTCGTGACGTTTTTTCTTACTTTACAGAAAGCAATTTGTTTGAATTGGTACAGTACCACTCAAAACCTAAAAAGTTATTTGGTAGGAGAGACACACCGACCGACACATATTTTTCCCATCTCAAATCCCTGTTCTCTAATTTTTAAGTTTTCAATATTTATTTAACTATTTTATTTGTTTTTGACTTTTTATTTATTTTTTAAGCAATATTTTAAAGATTCATTAAGTTTTTTATTCAAACGTTTTTCTTCATTATTTTTCTTTTACAGGAAAATAGGCTGAAAAAGAAACGAACAATCTCTAACGGGGTTTATTACAATACTAAGGGGCTAGTAAGCAAACGACAAAGGCAAAAAGAGATGGACATGCATGCATGAAGAACTGAATATTTTTTAAGCGGAGTTTATAAGACAAATCTCTCAGTTTTTAAGTTATTTACATTTCTTACAGATCTGAAAACTGCACACACTGCTTCTGAACCAATAATAAAGATAAGAGCTTAAATGCAATTATTTTCTCAGTGTACAGGGTGTTCCGTTTTAACCTCCAAGACCTTTATTTTCGCAACTGTTAGTCCTAGATGTATACTTCCAATTGCAAAAATGTTCAAAATCAGATGCAGAGTTAAGATATTGAAAGTATGAAGCAAAAGTAAGAATGAGTCAAAAAATACAAAATTTAACTTTTTATACGCCCCCCAGGTCCCTTAACTTATATTAATTGAAATAATCTCCATTGAAAAATAATTCCAACACAAAAAACTTGACATTTGCTCGACCAAAACTCAATTAGATATTCGAGTGGAAGGTTTGAGGGATCATACAGAAGATGAGATTGGAACTTATCGCCCTTTCAGAAGAATGACAAGTTGTCGAAGTAAAAAAAAAAAGTATTTTTATTTTATATTGCTATTTAAAAAAATGCAAATGTTATGCCATGATACTCAAAAACACTCTGCAAAACATCGAAGAATTTGAAAAACCACACATTGCACATACATAATTTTAAACACTTGTTAACCGCTATATTTTCCCTCAAAAGGTGTTATTGACGGCGAATGAAAAATGGTGTAAGTCACAAATCGCTGCGTTTCATATCTCGGTGAATATTGGTCGAACCAATCTCAAACGTTTTGTGTTGGAATTAATTTTCAATGGAGATTATTGCCCTAAATATAAGTTAGGGGACCTAAGATCCGTATAAAAAGTTAAATTTTGCATTTTTTACTCATTTTTATTTTTACTTCAAACTTTCACTATCTTAACTCTGCATCTGAGTTTGATCATTTTTGCAATTGGAAGTATACGTCTAGGACTAACGATTGCAAAAATAAGGTTTTGCAAGTTAAAACGGAACACTCTGTATATTAGTCATATAAACTGAAAACAATATACTAAATACTTAAATACACCGCCAGCTCAGTTATTCCATCCGAGGACAGCAATTTCGTGCTTTTTAGCACTCATCAGCCCAGAATAGGAACTACCTGAGATGGAGGCGAAAAAAACTCTTAAGGAAGCCAAGAGAGCCAAACAAACTGGTTGCTAATGTAGAATTAGCACACCAGATGAGTGACCTCATCAATGGTGCGGTTAAACTCAAAGACTGATGGCAAAGCATGCTATTTTTTAATAAGTAACTTACTACAAAATATACTAAATGTTATACAAAAGTCAAACTCAACAAAAATCTATACAGATAGAAAAAACGTTTTTGCTCTGTGTTAAAGGAAAAGTTCTCCTTTCATGTCATATCATAGCAATATATTTCATATCGCTGAAAAATATCAATTTGTGATTCTTTCACAGAAGGTAACATCTGGTCGAACAAAACTTTTCGCTAGAAATTTCCTATTTTCACCTAATTTCTCCAAAATCTTACCTGTACTAGAAGGAGAGATAAAAATTGCTCAAATGTTTTTATGGTTATTAAATTTCGCAGACTGAATTTTTATTGCTACGTAATTCACACATGCATGGATACTGTTTGCGTTAGTTTCTTGATTGAATTATTTAGCAAGTTGTATAGATATATTACGTCAGCTGAAACAAATTATAAGAGGAAAAACTGAGTATGGTTTGATACGTATGTCTGGATCAGTTCCGCAAATTTTTATTCAACTTGGTTACTAGTCAGCATGGTTGTAGTTAAGCAGTATTGTGTGAATGTTTTTTAATAATTGCGTAGTTAATTTGGCGTAATTTCGTGACAAAGTGTGTTTCTTTAATAAAAAAAAAACAAAGTAAAAGACCTGAGAGCGTCATCTCGTCGAAAAAAACTAATAATCAAATATTTCATTTATTACAGTTCATCTAAATAATTCAAATCAATGGTGTGCATAAATTTTTCTAGCTAAGAAGTTTGTAACATTTATAGAGCACTCGGTAGAAGTCACTGAGCTATATAACTCATTAGAGTACGATTTGAGGAATTTGTCATCCCGTCTGCTCAAATCAAATAACAACACAAGAAGGAACTGTTCTAAAATAATGCGATAAATAAACAGCTTTTCATAGAAAGTGCATAAACAAGCTTACGATGCAAATAAAGAGCTTGAAAACAGAAAAACAGAAGAAAAAACTACCATAAATTGAATCATGTAGACTGTTTTACTTAAATAATTGTAACTTCGATGTAATGTTTTTTTTAATCAGCTTCTATAAATTGCACTCGATGGACAAAGTGCGATGTTACGCTCATTGAGCTTTGTAGTATTAATGAGCCATGTGGCAAAATTCCACGGACATCCAACTTCAATGTTAATACTAAGACAATTAACATTCCAATTAGTTTTAAAACTTTATTGTAGAAGCCCACACAAGAAACTTTGCGGAAGATCTCCAATAGAATCTTCTCATGGACAAACGTTTGAGTCAGCACTTCCCCCAGAAAAAAATTATGACTTCTCTTTCTTATTAGGATTGCCGCACTTTTAAGATTAATTAAACACTTTAGATAAGACACAAGAAAATAGTCTTTGGTCATTTCAATTCAATACCATTGCTGGCGACCTATGATTTTATTTGTAGGAGCCCAGACCGGGGCGCCCTAACAACAGACTGCCTTGAGATAGATGGAGCAGCCGGCGCCACCTGGAATCAACATATACCACGAGTCTGCGCGACGAGCGGGAGAAGAGCC
Organism: Uloborus diversus; assembly: GCF_026930045.1. Taxonomy (NCBI): domain Eukaryota; kingdom Metazoa; phylum Arthropoda; class Arachnida; order Araneae; family Uloboridae; genus Uloborus; species Uloborus diversus. The sequence continues at coordinate 104,313,857 of NC_072732.1, forward strand.
AAGAGAACGAGAATGAATGGACGCGCTGGAAAGCCGCTCGAATAGTTTCGCTATGAAATGCCGTGGTTAATAATGTAGAATTGATCTTTAATTTCATAATTGTAAATAGCTTTTGTATATAAGTTCTAATATCAATTAAAATTTCCTTATGAGTACTAACTGGAATCATTCGTTGAGTGACGAAGTCTTTTGTGTCAAGAGCAAAACCCATCGGATCCCACATATTTGCTGGTGATCTAAGATTATGTCTCATTTTTTGCTAAAAACAACTAAACATGTGTTCTTATAATGACGGCACCACGACCATTCCGATTCGTTGAAAAAACTACCGAAACATTAAAAAAAAAAAATTAGAAAGGTTCTATTAAACACATATAGTTGTTTTAAAATATTAGGCAAAAAGTTAGTTGATCCAAATCTCTTCTAAAACTGATTATTCGAGACGACTCACAGTGGAGTATTTGACTGAAAATCCTGGCCAAAACTAGTTTGAAATTTTCACTCTTCTGAAGGCGGCATCCTTGTGTGCGTTTGTGCGCTGTACGGCGAAGCTATCCCACTTATAGACATGAAACTTGGTATACAAGTTGTCTGAAATGTCTAATGTTACAATTTGAAACTCGATTTTTAAAATTTGAATTAGAAAATGAAATATTTAATATTTTATCCACGGTTTAGACTTTTGCATGTTTCCCACCGTAAAAACGATCCTAGTAAACGTAGAAAAAAACCTAATGCATCACTAGATAGGAAAAATAATTTTCTTCAAGATTATGGTTTGTTTGAAGTTCTAACGTAATTAACCGAATTTCTAAGAATTTACAAAGGGAGGTCACTTTTTCGACTTTTTTCAATTATTCAATCCATGTAAACTAAAATTCTTGCATCCAATATTCTAATAATGTTATGGCTCTGAAACTTTTTAAGGAAATAATATAAACACCTTACCTTCATTTACAGCGAAAACGGTGAAGTTATGTTCTTTCACTGATTTATAATGAATTTTTTTTCAATGAGTTGAAATGAAAATTTTCAATAATTTTCACTCGATCCGAAATGAGTGCCACGGTTGGCTCTTTGCCAATAATGCCTAGACAAGTGATAAGTAAACATGTTCGATGCGAATTGCTGTTTTCCTTTGAAGATATGTAATTAAGTGTACTGTTCGAGGGGGGGAAGAGCAAAAAGCGGTTAAAAAATCCTAGTATTCTGTACAAAACACTAATTTGAAACCAAAAAAATAATCAATTTTATTCTTTTCGTTTGGTTTCAATTACTAAAACCCTGAGTTAATCATGCACAAAAAGAATTAAAGACAAGTATTTCGGGGTTACAAAGAACCTTTTTTCTATTGGAAAAAAAAAAAAATAAATAAATGAACTAGGATATCATAACTGTAAAAACACTCGAAAATGGATATTCAAAAGCTCTTTGTTTTTGAATTGTATATATTGTACTCGTACCTTGGGTCGATCCTTAGTTTTACATCGTGTGATGTGTCCCGCTAAAAATTGTACGAACAAATTTGGAACTAAAATTTTATATAACTTTAATTTCACAATGAGTAGGTAAAATGTCTTAAATATGGATAGCTCGCTAGCGTAGGAACGTTAGGAGACAATTACAATTGTCTCCTAACGCTAGCAAGTGTGGAGGGGGGGTATTTCCCCCCTTTTGCTACGTATAAAGGGGAAAGACCCCCTCCCCCGGCACATTATTTGCAGCAATGAGCTGAAAAAATATAAATATTTATTTATTTTATCCAAAATCTATCTCAATTTTTAGGAAGAGCAAATTTTCTTAGCGAGATCACAAAATAATTTAATTTATTAACTCATTAACGTACATGAGAAAATTGACATAACTGAACGCAAACACATGTTTTAGGGGTGCAGTGAATCTCTTTAGCGATGCATAAAGGTAAGCGTTTTCGAAATTAATTGGATGATTCTCATTCCATAACTTGCATCTTTACACATTGATGAAGCGGTTTCTCATAACCATGAAACTAGTGTCTGAAATTTTATTGTTGTTTGTGCGCTCAAATATGTCGATCTTTTTATTCAGTAGTACTTATGATAACTTTTTTGCAAATTTATTAAATCTTTGTAGGTAAATTCAGTTTAAAATCATGACTTGTCACAAAAAGATCAGATTATGCACTTTTTCAAAAAAAAAAAAAAAAAAAAAATCATTTAAAAAAAGGGCAGTTGTAGGCGGAAGATTTTTTTGCTAAAATTAGCACTAGAGACTTTGCCAAATACGATGCAACTTTCAAAACAGCCCGACCAAGCCCGACACCCACTTAAAAAGCTTTCTCTAGTTATAAATTAAGGCGAAAAGCCTTTAAAAATCTCACGTACCAAGTTTTCTTTATTTTTTTCACTAAAAGAAAATAAAAATATTTACTTTGATTTATAATTAGCACTAAGCCCTGACATTTCTTTATACCGATTGGTTTTGGTTCAATTCCATTCATTTAGAAAGCAATAAAAAAAATCTACATTGAAACGTAATAATTAAGCTGAAACGTAACAAAAAAGCGAAAATTCTTATAGAAATCTCATCTTTCACTGAGGCTATGAGCAATTGTATGTGACTCAAGTTTCCAAAACAGGTGCCGATCGATGTACCAGTTAGTCAACTATCATGGAATAAATTTTCATAAAAATCGGGTAAATTTTTAATTTTGGACTTTTGGCCAGGATTTTCAGTCAAATACTCCACTGTGCGACTCTTCGATCCTATTCAAAACTAATCTTCTCCCAAACTCAAGATAATAAAGAATCAGACGACTGTGAAAGGGGGAAAAGGCAATTCAGCAATCAACATTAACACATTATGCGAAAAAAAGTTAACATTATGTGCCAATATCTTTTTTATATGGGGAGGTAACATTTCCGGGCTTATTGACCGTGGTCTAATTGGAGTAGAAATTCCAGACGTTTCGGCTTGCTTTGCTGCAGCCATCATCAGTCGTTTGAGTTTGGTGAGACTGATTCCTTGCTTCGGTGGCTCCGGTATTTAAGCAAACTGCTGCTGGGTTGCTGGTCCTGATTGGGAGGCGTTCTCAAGCCGCTGGTGGAATAAGGTTCCTGATTGGATGAGATTCAAGCCGCTGGGTGATCCTGGTACCTGATTGGATGGGATTCACAATCCGTGGTGGCTACCGGTTTCTGATTGGATGGAACCATAGTAATTTTTAGACTGTTGTGGCGAGCGGATCTAAGGGTAGGGTGCCATGTTTTTGGTAAATTGAACTTCTCCTCTTTTCTGTTGAAATTAAAAGGGTGTTTGAAAATTTCTATAGCTTCGCGATGAAGACGGGCAAAGTAATGAGATGTTGTAGCAAAGATTTCTGTGTCTTTAAATTTGATGTTGTGGACTCCTTCTTGTTGGCTGTGTTTGGCTACGGCTGACTTATCATAGTTTCCTAAACGGCAATAACGAACATGCTCAGAAAGGCGTGTCTTGATGCTGCGCTTCGCAGTTCCGACATAAACTGATCCACAGGAGCACGGAATTTTGTTAACTCCAGATGTGGAGAAAGGGTCACGGGGGTCCTTCACCGGGCGATAACAATTCCTAAGTTGAGTGGTGGGCTTGAAAATGGTCTTGATGTTGTGTTTTTCAAGGAGTTTTCCAATTCGGTCAGTAAGTGTGTAGGTAGGGTAAGAATACTTTCTCTAATGGTTCAGATGGGGTAGACTTGTGTTCGTTATTTTGGGACCTCCTGGGATGAAGGGCTCTTCTAATTTCTCCTCTAGTGAAACCATTGGCTTGAAATGCTAGCTCAAGGTGTTTCAGTTCCTCCTTAAATGTGTCGTTTCGCAGATTCTTTCTGCTCGGTGCATAAGGGTATTGATGATAGCCATTTTTTGTCTCGGGTGGTGGTTTGAGTTCTTATGAAGGTAACGGTCTGTGTGTGTGGGCTTAAGAACACTTTTTTATAATAGATTTACTTAAATCTTTTTCAAACAAAACGAAATGGTCTATAGTGGAACCCTGTTACAACATATTTATGAGAACTTCTTGAAAGAAATCGTTGATTTGAAACATTTGTTAAATTAAAAACTTATATTCGCAGCCTCGACGAGAGTAAGCTAAAATTTTAGGTATTTATTCAATTTTGTTTAACAGGTTTTGGTTACATCTTAAAGAGAAAAACATTTTAGATTTTTAAATAAATAGTTCGGACATTATTCCAGCAAAGCATTAAGTAAATATGCAAATTGGGATTCCCAAATAAAGTTAATTATATTTTTGTTGAGCAATCACGAATTGCTTATTGTTTTCATTTGACTTTTGAATGACGTTCCTATGATTTTATTTTCCCCCGCCTGCCTCTGCAACACCATCGTCGATCGGCCTCTCTCGATGCTGCTCCTCTAGCGGAAACAGTTTCCAGGTTGCGTCCATATCCTACACACACACACACACACGCATACATACACACTCTCACATACATATATGTATCACATGACTTCCTTTTATACTCCAATTCAATGTCATTTCCCCATTACTGGCATTTTAATGTGATCCAATAGTTTACTCTCTAAACATCACCAACAGTGGCAAAATTGAAAAAGTAAAAAAAAAAAAAAAAATCTCGCCAAATTTGTCGCCATGTTTGCGACAAAAACTTGGCGACCAAAAGACTGGCGATATATTGCCAAGTGTTCGCCAATTATAACACCACTTGAGTTTACATCGAAATTAACAATTATTTCCCCCCAAAAGGGGCAAAAGACCCCTTTAGAAACGCCCGAATGCAACCAAAAGAGGAGGTGCACAACTAGACCTCACTAGGAGTCCACGTACCAAATTTCTAGTTTCTACGACATATCGTTCTACACATACGCTCATACGCACATACATACGTACATACAGACGTCACGAGAAAACTCGTTTGTTGAATACAAACTCAAATTCTAACAATGAGTTATTTTATCAGGACTGCATTTATCAATGCGTGGTGCTGGAATCGAAGAAGTTCACGTTTTCTTCATAAAAAAGACATTTATTTTGCTAAACTACCAGAAAACTACAGAGCCAAAACATTTTGTGCATTACAGCACCATTTTTTAACTTCAACCGATTTTAATTTTATTTTTCAGTGTTCTAACGATTTCTCGTGCACACATCTATCATTCAATTGGACCTCTCTTCACTTCAGTTTTTAACATACCTCCCCCCTTTGAGACTCTGGGAAGGGTCTCAAACATGTAACACTCATTATTTAAAAGATCCAGTCTTTTTGGTACTTTCACACACCTTCCAGATCTGGTATATTTTTCCAGAACAATATCAGGATAACACTTTTTAACAGAAGTCTTCTGAACACCTTCCTTAGGATTTGATTCCATCACACTCATGGCTTTGTCGGAAATTGCAACCGCCTCATCATCAGTACGTATCTCCAATGGGTAAACACGTTCCACTGGACGAACAAAAATCCCATTTTGAGTTTTGAGCCTAACAGCGCTCGTTAACTCGCTGAACCCTTTTATCTCGTCCAGGAATCAATTCAATAATTTTCGCCAAAGGCCAAAACACGCGTTTTTTATTATCGTCGCCAATTAAAACAATTTCGCCAACTCTTGGCTCTCGGGTTGGCTTCTCATTGTGTTTTTGAATTAATTGGCCTAAATATTCTTTTCTGAAACGCTGTCTTAAATCATTGAACAGCTTATATCTATATCTTATTCTCCTTCTTAGACTTTGCACATCCACATGATCAATATCTGTAACATCAGACCTACGGTTTTCAATAAGGAACATTGTAGGTGTGAGAGGAATCAACTCCTGAGGGTTTTCCGACACATATGTTAGAGGCCTTGAATTAATGACTAATTCACAATCACATATTAATGTGTTCAGCTCATCATGATTCAATACTGATTTGCCAAGAGTTCGTTTTAGTAAGTCTTTAACAACACGAACCAACCTCTCCCACCAGCCTCCCCACCATGCGGCGGTGGGGGGGATAAATTTCCAGAAAATCTTTGGTGTAGAAGTTTCCCTTAAAATTTTAGCCCAATCTAGCTTCGAAAATTCATTATGTGTACCCCTAAAGTTAGTCCCATTGTCCGAATAAATAGTGCTAGGTCTTCCGCGTCTAGCTATAAAACGCCTAAGTGCTAACAAAAAAGCATCAGAAGATAAAGAACCCACTAACTCTAGGTGAATTGCGCGATATACTGCACAAGTAAACAAGGCGATCCAAACCTTTTCACCGGATTTCAGGAAAAGTGGTCCGGCTAAATCAATTCCAACCACTTCGAACGCAACTGAATCTGCCACACGGTCTGGTGGTAAAGGTGGTGGTTCGCTCATTAAAGACTTCGTTTTAAAACGTTTACATTTTACACAATCATTCAAAACATTTTTTACAGTTTTACGTGCCTTCAAAATCCAAAATTTTTCCCTCAGGATACATAACATCATTAGAACATCCGCATGACAATATTTTCGATGAATGGACTCAATCAAGAGTCTCGACAATTCACATTTATCTGGCAACAAAATAGGATTCAAAAACGACTTATTATCTTCTCTACAAGTGATCTTAGTAACAACTTTTAATATGCCGTCATGATCTTTAAAAACATGGATACCATTTAATACCTTTTCTTCTGAAAAGTAAAAGTTTTGCACTAAAAGAATTAAACATTTTTCAGAATTTTCAATTTCAGATATAGTTAGCTCAGAGTCTTTGCATTTATCAGCTTTTCTACAATTGTTTACAAATCTCAAAACCCATCCGAACACATTTATGAACTTCTCATAACTAGAAATCTTTATTGGAGGCCAAAACGGCGCGTCCTGGTTCAAATCAATAGTGGTAATTTTTATTCTCTTTCTTTCCACGTCGACTTCTTTGGGCTCACAATCTACTTCACTTGGTGGCCACATTTCTGGTGCCAACTTCAACCAGGTCGGTCCTTCCCACCATTTGGAGTCAAGAAATTGTCTAGGACTGCATCCGCGTGACAATACATCAGCTATATTCATTTTCCCAGAAACATGTTTCCACAACTCAGGTTGAGTCAATTCCCTGATTTCTTTCACTCTATTACTAACAAAAACTGACCAATTTTCCTGACGTTTTATCCACCAAAGAGCAACACTTGAATCCGACCAAAGTGAGATTTTAAAATTCGGAAAATCGAGTGCTTTTAGTACAGAATTCAAAAGTCTAGCACCTATGCAGCAAGCCATGAGCTCTAACCGAGGGATACTCAGTGGTTTTAGTGGAGCTACTCTAGATTTAGCCCTAACCAGATATATTTTAACTTCATTTTCCACTATTGATCGAACGTAGACGCACGCCGCGTAAGCTCCTTTAGAAGCATCCACAAATACATGCAGTTCAGTTGTAGAATTGGTTATCATGTATCGTGGCAAAGTTACATTTTTTAGCAATGCAATTTCCTTAAACCATTTCAAAAATGTATTTACAATATCAGGGGGTAGTTCTAAATCCCAGGAATGTTTTAATTTCCAAGCATCTTGCAGTATCAGTTTAGGAAGCAATGTAGTAGGGCTTAATAAGCCGATGGGATCAAAAATCTTTTGCACTGTTGATAAAATTAAACGCTTTGTAATTTTTGTGTCACAAGTCAATGCTTCTATATTTATATTACACCTTAGAGTGTCATTATCCAAATTCCATAAAATTCCTAATACAGACGTTTCCCCTGAATGTTTAGTAACATTTTCACAAACTACATTGCTTTCAAACCCTCGCAAGTTAAAACATCCCTTTGACATAATAAGTTGCGATTGTTCGATGAACTTTGCTTCTTCTCCGGTATTATGAACCCCTGTTACACAATTGTCCACAAAGAAAGAACATTTCAACTTCTGTGCAATCTCATTATATTCAAGAGGACTATTTTCCAAGAGATGAGCAATAGAAATATTCAACAAAAAAGGGCTCGAAGTTACGCCGAACACGGCCCTGCAGTGCCTGTAAATCAGCGGACCTTCATCACAAGGATAAAAAAATCGAAGAAAATCCCTGCGTTCAGGAGCAATAGATAACATCAAAAATGCCTTTTCAATGTCTGCACTTAGCCCTATGGGATACAACCTGAATCTATCAATAATATCTGGTATTAGTTCAATGAGGTTCATTCCTTTAAACAAGCATTCATTCAAAGAAGGCTTACCTCTCTGGGATGCTGAAGCATCAAAAACAGGCCGAACTTTTGTGGTCTTACTATCTTTTTTTATAACAGGTCTATGTGGTAGATAGTGGCACTTATTCTCTAATTCCGAATCTGGCACGCGCTCAATAATATTCAAGTTTTCCCATTCTTTGAATACATTTTGGTAATCCCCAAGAAAATTATTACATTTTGACTTACTAATCATTTTTTCGTGCCTTTTCCAGGCTAAATCCTTATTATCTGGTAAGCTCGAAAAATCATGCTTCCAAGGAAGCTCTACTTCATATCTTCCACAAGGAAGAATTTTCAATTTATCCTCAAATTCAGCTAAATGTTCTCCTATGCATGCTTTCTTATTAACATTGCAAGTGGGATCTGTTATTCCTATACTTTCAAGTTCCCACAATTCATTCAAAGGAATATTTTTAACATGCATCGATAATGTTTTGAAAACATTATCTTTCTCATTAGTGTTTTGCTTACCCATAACAGTCCACCCAAGCTTCATTTCTACGGCAGTAAGGCCGGAGTCTAAATCTACTGAACGTCCCGTCAGCAATTTTCCTAAAACATCTGCCCCTATTAAAAGATCAATTTCTTTCATTTTATAAAGGGAATCAGAAACTTCAATATTCTTTTTCTTTAATTCATTCAAAATATAAGGATTGCTAACTTTTGGTATAAAACTACAAATTTTCCTTTCAGAAAGAGCTTCAAAACTACAAGCAAAAGACCCTTTCAAACCCCTCACTTCAACAGTGAATATCTTATGCCGTTTTGGGTTCGTTTCCCTCCCCCCAAATAACGAGTGAATCACTGTTTCTTCACGAAGTGGAGTTGCTTTCAGCTCAGACAAAACTTTCTGACTTACATAACTACTTTGACTACCAGAATCTGCCAAAGCCCGAATTATTTTTTCTCGATTATTACATTTAATCCGAACACACAGAGTTTGCAAAAATACAGTTTGAGTTTTATCAAAGTTAGAGAGAGAATTTTCAGACTTAGAAACTACATCTTTAGACTCACAACTTTTGTCTTCTAGCTTTGGACACATTACACAAAAATGCGGTTCCCCACAACCATTGCATTTTAACTCTCTTTTTACATTACAATATTTACTAATATGATTTGAATTAAGACATATAAAACAAACGCCCTTTTTTAACAATATTTTTTGTTTTTCATTTACAGTCATCTTTTTTACAATGAAACATCTTTTACTTGGATGACTTTTTCCACAAAAAATACAACTTTCAAATCGCTTACCCTTTTTCTCAGTACTTACTAACGCTGCAGCTGTCGCTAGGTCGCTTTCCTTCTCAGTTGTGGGCTCTCGTTTGCGCAAATTTGAGTTCGTGCCGAAGCCAGTTCTTGCGAGGCGAACCATTTCTTCTCCATTGACTTCTTGGCGAAGAAAGTTCATTAACTGCTCTAAAGTGCGACAGTTCTTATCTTCGGTTAGATCATGGTTACGGCTTCTTTCCCACGTTACTAAAACTTCTTCCGGCAGACAGCTCTCAACCAAAGGTGTCAAGAAATCTCCATACTTCTCTTTGGTCCGTCCAAGAGTTTCCAACGCACGAAGTTTTCCTTCCAATTCGTCATAGAGGGATGGAAGATCAGCTTTCCCCCGTCCTGTGGCAGCATTTTTCATAACTAGTCTCAATAAATCTCGAACATACACTTGCACCAGCAGATCATCACGGCCAAATCTTTCCTTTAAATGCTGTATTGCTCTACTATAATTTTCTCCAGTAGCAGGAAAACTCAGCACTAATCTTTCTGCCTTCGAACCAGGTTCCATCGATTGAATTAAATACTGCATTTTATCTTCGTTATCAATGCCCTTGTCCTCATGGATTTTCTTGAATTGGCTCCAAAAATTTAAAAATTCTCTTGCTTCGCCGTTAAACTTTTTAAGTTCTATCGTCGGAAGCTTAAAGTTGCGCTTACTAATGTTACCATTACGCTGAACATTTTCAAATTTTAAATCAAGCAGAGAGCAAATTTGAATAAACTTGTCCCGATAATTTTCTGCTTCTTCACAATCTTCATAATAAGCCTCCTCGGCATTTTTATCTTTCAACAACAGCTCAGATATTATGCTCTGACAATCATCTAGCCGCTTGAATTTGTCAGAAATCTGATTTCTTAAAATTAAAAGTTCATCCGAACCAGTAATTTCCTTCAAAAGTTCAGCTTCAATTTTTTTCATACTGAGGGTAAAAGACGCCCTCAGTCCTTTTCTCTGAGCTTTCAATGTAGTTAAATCCATCTTCTTATACAAGTTCCAAGCACCCGTCCTGTCACGGACGCCAAAATTATGTTGAATACAAACTCAAATTCTAACAATGAGTTATTTTATCAGGACTGCATTTATCAATGCGTGGTGCTGGAATCGAAGAAGTTCACGTTTTCTTCATAAAAAAGACATTTATTTTGCTAAACTACCAGAAAACTACAGAGCCAAAACATTTTGTGCATTACAGCACCATTTTTTAACTTCAACCGATTTTAATTTTATTTTTCAGTGTTCTAACGATTTCTCGTGCACACATCTATCATTCAATTGGACCTCTCTTCACTTCAGTTTTTAACATCGTTGTAATTAATTCGGGAATCGTCATTGTGGATATTTCGCGTGTCTATACGTTCTTAGGCACTTATCCACGTGTGGTCGGGTCGAAAAAAAACCCCAATATTCATTCGGGGGTGAGTAAAATGGAAATTAAGGTCGATTTTCGAGTGAATTTTTTTTTTTGCGAATACAATACTTTTTTGTGAAAGGAAGTAAAAAGAATGATACTGAAAATGTATGATGCAGCAAAAGCTAAGTTTATTGCGCCCTCTCTCATCTTGGCGCCCGAGTCGATTCCTCCCCCCCCCCCCTCCCTTGTCAGACGGCCCTGAGTTAAGGAACTTTTTTAACGTTACTCCTAGATTCGATTCAAGCCAGCAATGATGAATAACAGTGTGGAGTCAAAAGAGAAAAAGCTAATGTCTAAAGGTAAAACGAGAGAATGTTTGCTAGATTTAAATTATTTAAACTCATACACACAAAATTTTAAATTGTTATTTTTTTAAATAACGTCAAGTTAAAATAAGGAGAGCTAATTTTATTTACTACTAGCCGCCTGCGGCGACCAGCTGGTTCGCCTTCTTACGCCTTTCACCTTTCTATGCAAGCAGCCACCTACGGCGGCTGTTTGGCTAACTTGTCATTTACTATTTTAAAACAAGTTTGCCGCCTTTGGCGGCTGTTTAAATAAATTTTGCAGCAGTATTAATCAATCCATCTCTATCTTTTTTTGTGCCATTCACATTTTTACGCCAAGATTGACGCCTTCGGTGGCTATCTACCTTTACGATCTATCTCTAAAATTTCTTATCCATCTCGATTTATTTTAACCTCCCAGCTCATTTCCTAATAAAAACAAAGATCACTCAAAAAACCGCTTTTTTATTTAAGTAGAGCAAAAAAAAAAAAAAAAAAAAAGTTATCTCCAAAATTCCCCGTAGTGTGCCAAAGGTAACAAAGTAAAGTAAGTGACAAAGAAAGAAAAAATCTCGCTGTTTTTAGTGACTTAAATGCGCACAACTATGAAATGTAACGTAATATAGATACAACAAAACGTCCAGCTTGGGGGGGGGGCGAATGGAAAAAGAAATAAATGCAATCCCTAAATAAAACAAAAAAAAGGAAAGAAAAAAAGCAAGCGCTGCCGGAAAAACACGTGGTCATCACGTCATAAAATTAGAAGTAAGCTAGGAGTAAAAAAAAAAAAAAGATTAACATTGTTTGCGATTAAGATTCCGTCGTAAATATAGAATCGAAATCCAAGTAGTGACGTCAGAGCCATAGAAGATTGAAGAACGCTTTTTTCGACTGATGCGTGGAAAGACATGATGTGTTCAGCATTAAAAAAAACTTTAAAAAAAAAAAAAACTATTGCGTATTTTTAAGAACTTTTTTCTTTTGAAGAGGGCGAAATGTTTTTACTATTACAAACTTAAATTTTAGAAATGAGGCTTTGATATTTCTCGCAGGATGATATTAGAAAAATATAAAACACAGAAAAAAATGCAAAATAAAGGTTTTTTCAAAAATTTATAAAAGATATAAAAATTGCTCTATTTTCAAAATTTTTTTTGTTCATCATATTTAAAATTAAATTTCCGACCCTATAGTACAAAAAATATTTGTCTGGCGCGATTGGTTCGGGGTCTGTGAGGTTAAAAATACTAAAAAGTGCTAAAAATCACATAAAACATTAAAAAAACTTTTTTTCTAATTAAAATATCAAAAATCGAAGCCCGAGGTGCACAACTTCAGCAAAAACTACACCTGTATACCAAATTTCATCTTTCTAGGCCTTACCGTTTTCCCGGGATGCGCGCCAAACATACACACACAAATATCTTATTTTATTATATGTATAGATATATATATAATTTTTATACTAAATAAAATTAGCTCTCTCTCTCTCTCTCTCTCTCTCTCTCTATATATATATATATATATATATATATATATATATATATAAGCTGTCACCAAAAATTGATAACTTTAATAACAGAATAAACTCTCGCTTATTTTTGCTCAAAGATATTTTACCGTATTTTAACTTTAGAAACATAAATCTTAAAATTAAAAAACTAAGAAAAAAAATGTGTTTTTGAAAACAATGCAAACTTGAGAGTGCACTTTTTTCGTCATTTTAAAGAGAAAATATTTTTGTTTTACTATAACACTTTGAAAATTCCATTAAATTTGCGTTTTTGGATAAACAATGTCAGAATGAGAGGTGATTAAAAAAAAAAAAGAAAATGTCCAATTTAAATGTTTCATTTCAAAATTTTTCGTTGATCTTCCCTGCTTGATCTAAATGGAAACAATTATGATACACTTAAAATCGCTATTTGAAATTATGAAATTTTAAGTGAGATTCTCAAAACTATTTTTGACTAACGCTCTTAAAGTTCCATGATTTTAATTAACAAAATTGTACTTTTATGCACTTGACAAATAAATTTAAAAACTTTTAAAGATCACAAAAGCTAAAAACTGTTAGTTATTCCTCATTTCATTAGGGAAAAAAAGTGCTCCTTTTCAATCTTTCTCTTTTATTGATGCGGAATAAAGTCTCAAATATTATGACAGGAGAAACTTAAAATGATATGATCAAAGAAAGATTCAAATTTTATTCAGAATTAATGATACCCTATTTTTTAAAATAATGTTTAAGTTTCCAAACATCTTCATCATAATTTTATTTCAAGACAAAATAATAAACAAGTATCTATTAAGTCTCATGCATTTTCAGATTTTAATTTTGTGTAAAAGCAGATATTCTTAATTCAACACCTTCGTAAGGTTTTTTACTTTTCTCTGTTTAAGAAAATGCATTATGTCGCATTCCAAATCCTTTTGTAAAAATCTTTTGCAAGTGCAACTAAATTCTTTCATTAGAATAGATATGAAGCATTGAATGTGACACATTTCTAAAGAATAGCTTACGTTTTTAAATTTAAAGCTAAATTATTTGCAGGATAGAAAACTTGTTATGACTATTATGTTTAGAAAGCAATCTGTATGCTAAAACAAACATTCTGCTTGACTTTGAGTAAGATCGTTTGCATTGCCATTTTCAATGTGACATCAATTCATAATATTAACATATGTTATTTAATTGGGTTCCAGTTTTTATATTTTTTGCATTAATAAAGTTCCTATTTTTTTCTCATTATATTCTATTGTACTAATTCCTTGCTAGACATTCTCTCTTTCATTTCAGTTTTGTTACAATTTACTCTCTCTTGCTACGCTGAAACACAGAATAGGTCGTTACATTCGACTAAATTTTCTGTTTCTTCCATTACTTGTAAACGTAAAATGTAAAAGTATTATTACTTTTTTATATTATGCATTTTTAGAAGTAGATCCAGAAAACATACAACCAAAAGTGCTTGGTGATCCCTGGACAGAAAAACACAAAATACTTTCAGCTCATACGCACCCTTTTTACTTTGTTTCAAAATGTCCACGCATCTTTTGGGAAAACAAAGAAATGAACTGAATTACATTTAAAAAAAAATTGAAACAGCAAAATCAACACAAATTTTTAAAATTGCGTATTTAAAATGACAGAAAAAGTACAAGCAAAGCCATACAGGATTTTTTTGCCATTCAAAAACTAGCTCAATGAATACCCTGCAGTGAACGAACAGCTTGCAGTTTTTATAAGAACAAGAGGTTTTCAAAAGTTTTTTTCTAAAGCTGGTTGAGGGTTGGGGTGCATTTTTTTTTTCATCTCAACTCATAGAAACACTTGATGCTAAACCGTAAATGTTCTATCAATCTTACAATGGGGTGGTTTCCTTCAGTCAAAAGTACTACTTTTAGTCATTGAAATGGATAGAATGCGGAAAAGAAAATTACATGGACCCAGAAAATACTTTTATTTTCCTAACAGTGTTTTTTAAATTAATTTTTTAAAATGTCCAATTTTTCAAATAAGGCGTGGTCTTCATGACGTCACAAATAATGCATTTTGGCGCATATTTCTACTTCGGTTCCACGTTATAATAATCAAGCAGTGAATTAAAATTGCGCTCTACGCTTGCTATCAACTATATCGTTGCCAATACACGTGCATGAAGATACGAATTAAATATTTTGCTCTGTGAATGGCCACACTGAATGACATTTCATCATTTGCGATGTCACACGACAGAAGCGCAGCGACAATGAAAGCGCAGCGATTTAAGTAATTTTTTAAAAATATTAAACTTAAATAAATTATTTAAAAAATGGTCAGATCCTATGGTTTTTAAGCATGCTCTTTCAGAAAGAAAATACTTTTAAAATTTTGGAAACGACCCCATTCTATCGTTGTGCTGAATTCTAGTTTTGCACTATTTTATGAACTTTGGAGAATGTAATTGTGCTAAAATGTTCATTTAGTAGTCGAGCTACCCTATGAAAACAAATTCTATGTGAGCTTAAAGAAATATAGAAATGTTTCGGATTCAATTTAACAAATTGTGTTATTTAAAATGCTTTTGAAATGAACTGTAAAATGAATAAGCCTCAAAGGATTACTGAACATTATAGTTCTGGATTTTTACTCTTAATTACGTATGCTGTTATTTATTTTTGCTTTGATTATAATAATTAAATGTAAAAGTATTTTTTTTTCTGATGAAGTAAAAAAACACTAGTTTTAATTACTTTCAAATCATTGCTCCTGTCTAAAAGCCTAGAGGAAAATGTGTTAAAAATGTTATTAATTTTAATTTTAAAAACCCGAAATGTTGTTACAGAGAAGCTGTTCCTAAGAAGAACCAAAAAACTGCTCAAAAAGTCGATACTTGTTCTAAACTGTTCTTATAAAAGCTTTGGAGTAAAAATGAATCAAATGATTCCCTCAAAAGTTTAAAAGGGACGTAGAACCAAGCATATTTTCTTTTCGAAAGTTTACTTGCAGAACTTTTATGACTTAATATTCCTTGATCAAATTATTTATTTCCTGGGTTTTCTTTTTTTTCTTTTATTTTTTCGTATTTATCGACATTTTCTCAGAAGGTTTTTTCATTTTCTCTATTTCCATTCGATACATATGTATATATATTTTTGTTTATTTACAAAAAAAAAAAAAAAAAGAAAGAAAGAAAAGAAAAGAAAAAGATTAAAAAAAACAGGTTAAAATGAAAAAGATGTAAAGGAACCCATGTAGCAGATTTAATACAACAAGCACTACAAATAGAATTTAAAATGCATATAATGTATCAGAATAAAATAAAGGAAGATGCGAATTTTTTTCATGTCAAATTGAATCGAAATCCATTAACCTATCACATTTCGGACCATTCGGACATCTCACCGTTTTGTGAAAATCAATTCTACACACTCTTTGCTGAGTTTTCGGTTAAAGAAATTTTTAGTTATTAGCAGCAAAATTATTATCTGATGTAGGATTGTCCTTAAAAAGCCAGGGCAGAGACAAACAGAGGAGAAAATTGAGCGGATTGATTTCGGGGACCTATTTTTATTTGTTTATTAGAAGTACAGTAAGTATTGTAGTATTTGTTTAAAAAACACACTTAAATTTCAATCTAAATTTCCATTTTACTTACCTCTTCATTTCTTCGGCCTGTCAGCACGTAAGCTGTACTATTAACTTTGAATAGTAGCCAGTGGTTACCAAAGTCATAAAAAATGGTCGCTACTTTTGCATTTTTGGTAGCCATTTTTAAAAATGTACACGTACGCAGAGCAGAATTTAAATTAAATATCCTATTCGCTGTTAGTGATATTACCATCAATTTTAAAAGATTATAATACTCTACAAAAACAGCAAACCTAAAATTCTAGATATATTTTTGAATATAAAGGTGTAAGCACTCAACACAGGGAAATATTTTACATTTTTTTAAATATAATACAAATGTAGGCAACATAAATAAAATGAAAAGCATATCATACAAGCTTTGGTTTATTTAATAGTCAGAAAATATCTGTCGCCTGATAACATTATTTTTCAGGTAATTTGGAATTCTAAAAGGCCACAAACGCAAAAACAAACTGTATACTAAAAGAAAAAAAAAAAAAACGCAATCGTAAAAACGAACCATTTTTAAATAAGAGTAGATGTAAAAATGTCAAAAATAATTGAATTTGCACTTTAGTTGGAAATATTCGAACTGAAATGAGCGACAAAAAAAATATTTGCACAAAATCAAGATAACACTTACAAGAGACTCATGAGAATTGCTCATACAGCCACATGTAAATTCAATTCGAGATCGAACAATGATATCATGCAGGAGCCGTATAGTTAGATTTACTGAGTAAGGCAAGTAGGCCGTGGCCTAGGGTCCTCGCTATTTAAAGGATCCCAGATGGCTAAAATTACTTTAGTCTATGGCCTAAATCGTTTTAGCCTACGGTAAAAATCGTAAAGTTTGAATACAGAGGGAGCCAAAAAAGTAATTGGCCTAGGGCCTCCAATGTCTTAGTCGGACCCTGCGTATATAGTTATCAGGGGCAAGTTGAAGGGAGGTCACGGGAGGTCACCGTGTTCTTCCAAAATTTTCTCATTATTAATTAATTTTTTTATGTAAATTTTGCCTGACGATTCGGCAAAATTTGAAGTTCTATTCGGCAAAATTATGATCATTCGGTGAAATGTGGAGTACCATTCGGCAAAGTTGTCATCATTCAGCAAATTTTGGAGCTCCATTCGGCAAATTGAGAAGTTCCACCCTCCCAAAAATTTGAATTCGGGGTGCTCCTGTTAGTGATGGTACCATTAATGACACATAACGAATAAATACTTTAGTGCTTGAAAGTTAAATGAATAAATGACCAACGTTTTGATGCACAAAAATTGCAAACCATGTAGACCATTTCGACCGACGTTGTAGCTCTGTTCTATATCATTTTCTAGCTCAGCGTTTCCTAAATTGTGTTCCGCGGAACCCCAGGGTTCTATTGAGGTCATTCGAAGGATCCACACAACCTCCTTCCTTTTAATTCAAATTAGTACAGTAGACATTTTTAAAAAATCGATAAACATAAGATTTCGTCTAACTTTCAATCAGTATTTTCCGTACAAATAGCAGGAAAATATTAAAATTAGTTTTAGATTAAAACCAATTTATTACTGCGCACAAAATTGAACTTTATATCATTACACACGCATATGAAACTTTTATTGAAATGAATCACTTCTGATGCATCCTTGCAATAGAAATTTCAGTTAATGTCGTTTACGCAATTTTGATGCAAATAAAAGAATCTGAAATACTCCCCATTTTTATTTTATTTTTTGATAAACCAGATTCTTAAAAGTTATTTTAAGAATTTTATGAACATTTTTGGACTTGCTTTTTAAATACAATAAATATTACTCAAAATAATGTTCATTTTTGTTGCACGTAAACCATTTTCAAAAGATTGCACTGAAACTAATCCTATTGAAGATAAACCAAGAGTTCCTCGAAAACGGTGGACGCTAAAAAGCAGGGCTGCGGAGTCGGAAGAAAAATGGCCGCTCCGGCTTTTAAGAACTGTTTAATTATATTTTTATTTTCTACCCCCCCCCCCTCATTTTAATAGATGAAAACCCCTAAACAGAGATTGAAATATTAATTTCATTTTGCAAAAGATTTGCGCTGTATTTTATTGTAAACCTGAAATGAATACCGTGGAAGAAATTCAATATGAAAATCAAATTTTCCAATAGTTGTGATTTAAAAGGTGAGATTATTTTAAAATTCCATTTTTTTAAAATTCAAAAGGATTAATTTGCTTCCCTTCAATGCTTAACAAGCATACTTTGATCAAAATCATGTGCTTTCAATTTTTAAAAGCTATAACTTGAGGGGAAAAAAACTTTTTTGCCTAGTCGAAAAACCTTTCTTTAAAGACTGCGATCCGCCCCGGGTAATAAACCATCTGTTGAGTAACACCTCAAGTTAATTTCAGAGTTGTTAAAAAATATAAATGCTTTAATTCTGAAAAAAATTTAATGAATCTTAAATTGTGTTACATCTGTAAAATTTCAACGAAAATAGGGCAATATATTGCAGGGAGAGGCCGCGTACACGTCGGGAGCAAATTTTACACAAAATACCGCGGTATGCAGTTTTGTATGAATAATTTTTACCATACCTATATTTCTTCTTTGCTCAATTTTCAATTTTTATTTTATTGGCTGCTTTAGAATTAACCTAAATATGAAGATTTTAAGATTAACTGCAATTATTGAGTGTTGTAACCAAGAAATCATGTAGTTATTTTATTTCATACGTTTTAATGAGAACCAAGCTTGTGGACATAGTATTTAAAACTATAATTTTTTGGATCTTTCAGACTTACGCTTTCGCACCAACACTTATTTGAATTTACTAAACACCCTCAGAAGTTTCCTTCCGAGCTACGGATCCTGACTAGTTCAAGGGATACATTCATTTTACTATTTTACAACTGAAATCCCCCCTCCTCCCGAAGTAAAAAATTCATTATTATTTTTATTTAAAAGTAATTACTTAAAAAATGCTAGGCAAAAAAAAAAAAAAAAAAAAAAACACATTTACTGACAGTTGCTATTAGTTAACAAAAGTTAAAAAACAAGCAAAGTAGTGAAAGGTGTAGGCAGCTATTACAGAAAGTTCGATAAACAATCAAGCCTGCTGGTTGCCCAATGACAGGTTTTTTCTTATTAGTATGCCTTTATACTTGTAATCGAACCAATTGGTTGTCAGTTTGTTTTTTTTTTAATGCAAGGAGAGTTGCTGAAAATTAAAGAAAAAAAGATGCCTGGAGTCGACTCCGACTCTTCGACTCCACAGCCCTGCTAAATAAACTTCCACCAATCAAAGAAATTAAGAAACACTGCTTTTAGCTCTTTAGAATACATTCCTCCTCAAACAGCATTCCTCTGTTATCTAAGATATCAGTTGATTGAAAAGCAGAATGCAAATTTTCACTCTCCACCCGTTTCGCTCTTATGATTGAATATAAATGCTCCCGAACGCGTTGTCGGAACTCCAACTTATTGGATTCTACATGCGCGTGAAAATTGAGAACGAATATGCATATTCAGCATTTTCATTTCCAGTTTCCGGGCGAGAGATAGAGAACTTCTCTCTAGATGTCATGCGGGAAAAAGTGCAGGAGAAGGAGAATAATTCCTTCTGACTAAATCGGGCGAAATTTTGGGAGGAGACATCCACGCACAGATTATTTTTCTCACTAAATGCGTAAATGATATTGTTATGACAAAAATGTAAACAAGTTTATGTAATGTTACTTGATTTTTGCGGTGTTTTTTATTGCCTCAAATCAGTCACAAAAATGATTAAAATCAAAAAATAGTGAATTCAATACAAAAAAGCTCTAGCTAGTAGTATTTTGCTTCGGAGAAATACCAATCAACTAGCAAACATGTACCCAGTGTTGCCTGGGTCAGTAATAATAATATTGAGAAACAATTTATGCTTTCCTTTATTTTTAGCTGTGCTCAGCGGCTTCACCCGCGTTAGTAAAACAACAATATATTAAAAAACTATTTTAAGTACATCTCGCTATGATATGTATATTACGTATAAAAAGTAAAAAATTAAAACACCCTTATCTACATCTGTGTTTTCCGTGAAAGAAGTTAATCGAAAAAAAATATTCGGTATAAAATAATTGAAAACATTTGATTTATAGATTAATTAGTTTTTAAATCAGCCGGCTAATAAATGCTGAAAATCTTCCCGCCCGCAGCTCGAATTCGAACCCGAGATTTCAGGATTACTGGTCAAGCGCTTTACCGACTGAGTATTCGGGCAACAAAAGTTCGAGCTATTGATTTATCATGAGTATTATTGATTTAATTTCAATTTGTTGCTGCTCCACTATTATTAGTCATAGCGTCATGTTATATAGTCTATAGCATTTTTTAATAATAATAAGTTTGAAAGTCTCTCTGTTCGGATCTCTCTCTCTGTCCGGATCTCTGTCTGTCAGGATCTCTGGGATGCGCATAGCGCCTAGACCGTTCGGCCGATTTTCATGAAATTTGGCACAAAGTTGGTTTGTAGCATGGGGTGTGCACCTTGAAGCGATTTTTCGAAAATTCGATGTGGTTCTTTTTCAATTTCAAGTTTAAGAACAAAATTATCATAAGATGGACGAGTAAATTACGAAATTATCATAACTTGGAACCGTAACATGGGCACAAGCCAATGATGAGAAAATTCACCATACATTATTTTGAAATATACATGCGAACCAAAAGACCTTTAATTTTTTATTACGGGCAAAGCCGTGCGGGTACCACTAGTCCTCAATAAAGAGACTATTCAACACAAAAAGAATTTTTCAATTCGAATCAGTAGTTCTTGAGATTCGCGTGTACAAACAAACAAACTTTTCAGCTTTATATTATTAGTTTAGACGGAAAATAGTTTACGTGGATAGATCTATTTGGTAGCGAGAAACCATAAAAATTACAGGTGATTTCATGCTGATTGCTTTTGATAAATTTATTCAAAATGTACACTATAAAGTTATAAGAACGTATCAGGAAACTGAGTTATTAATTGTGATAAAATATTAAGTTTCAAATAACATTAGTATTTTTTGTGAATTGTCTTTTCGAATTCTGTAATAAAAAGGCATTCTTTTTTTATACATAAATTAATCATAAGATAAAATCCTGTTGTTGATTGGTGAATAGGTATCAATTACAGCTAAAAAAACAAGCTTTTTTAAAAATACAATTTTTAGTTTTATCAAATTTGATCTAATGTATTGCAAAATAAATTCATGAATGTGTTACAGAGCATTTTCATTATTTGATTTTTTAAAAATCAGATGATAAGAATCTTATATACTTATTGAGACGGACAATTTTTAAGCAACTGAACTCTTCTACCTAGGCAGCGTTTTCGTGCGCTAAATACCACTGTGGACAAATATGGTCCTATTACTGGTTTTAGGTTTTCTTCAAAATATTATTGTTCAACTATTATAAGTTTATGCATTTAATCATTTAAATTTAACAACATAAATTTGTGCCCCTATTTCTGAAGAATCATTAGCATTGCTTAATGCACACTTTTAAACACCCACATTTTAAAATTATTATGTCTTGTGCTGTAACTTTTTGACAATACATTGTACCACTGCTTTAAACCTTTTTAAAATTTTAAAAACTAAACAGAATTTTGTTTTCTGCATGAGAAATATCTCTTTGTGCTGTAAATAAAAATGAGGGATATATTTACTCATGTGTATATTTAATTAATGAAAATCAATTTCTGAAGTCGTTCTTGGATTATAAATGAAGTATTAATGGTCATTAGTTGAAATAAATCTGGAAGACTTTTTGCACGCATAATTTACATAGTGCCTCTTAAAACCTTAAGGGTGGTCCGTAAAAGTCAACTCTTGAACATTTTAAGGGACACTCACCTACTTCAGTTTAGGTCCTAAAATGAAACTCCCGTGAGTTTAACTGATATATGTTTGAGTGTTGAAATCATAGATTTCTTTTATTTCATACTTTTAGTGCGAATCAAGTTCAAAGAAACAGTTCTTAGATTGAAAAAAAATGTTTTTCACATTTTATTCAGACCTGTAGATTTCGTACTACTAAGTACAGCCATTTGCAAGTGTTTGAGTCACATTTTACCCCAATAACACTAAGAGGGTTTACATGCCAATTACTAGAGTTATTATAATGTTAAAGTTTAATTTCAAAAAAGAAATGTTGAATAAGATTTACTGTATTTTACCATGCATAGCCATTACATATTCGAAACTTTCATTCATTCATCAAAAACTGCTATCCAGCCATAGTCAAAAATTTACCAGCCCCAAACACTTTTTTACTGACTGTCTAGAAAAAGTTATGTATTTGTTCTACACGAGCGTTTTGTCACCCACAAAAAAAATAGCAAAAGAGAGAACCTAACCAACAGTTTTGCTTTATTTCTTTATTCCTTTTTGCATCCATAAGTATTATGACACAAATAGGCCTTGAACGGCCGATTTCACTAAGAGACCCCCTAATTGCAAAATGCACTATCGTAATTGATTCAGATATTTTTCCGAGATCATAGCAGAAACTCAAGGAAAGGGAGCCATTTATATCTTTCACGCTGTCAAGTTTAGTTTCTCTGTCTAGTCGGCTTGACGTGGGATTTCCATTTTCGGTGGTGTTCTGATTCATTTTCATCGTGACATCCATTCGAAATGACCATTACCGTTACATCTGAGAAAAGGAGGAGATATTCGTTCTGTGTGAATAAATCCCCCTCCTGAAAGTCAGAAAATTTCCTTTTTTGACATCAGACAAGAATTAAAGCCAACTACCCCCCCCCCCACACACACCTGAAATTTAACCATACCCCTTTACATTTTTTCCCCTGGTAACACCAACGTCCTTTTGTACATTCACTTACCAATTTCAGTAAATTGTATTAGGGTCTATACATAAAAGTAGAAAGAGGACGTACGTAGTAACAAATGCGGGAAAGTTACGGTCACTCGGTAGTGGCGAGTTTAAAAAAATATTTTTACCACAGCCTTTTTCAAATTTCTATTAAAACGGGGGTAACCATGAGGGAGGTTCATGGCGTAGACTGTGCCATTGACATTTTTAGAAGGTTGCTTTAAGAGGGTTTTTAATCTCATTTTGGCTCTAGTTTTGTTGAGGGTGATCCGTAGCATTTAGAGAGGTGCACCATTATCCTTGACAAAGTGTAAAGATTTTGTCAAATGAATGAATTAGACCATAAAAAATGACTAATAGTTAAAACCAGCCGGATAAATGAAATTCAGCAATTAATAGCATTAAAAGTTCCTTTAAATAATTAAAATAAAGTTATATGTTAGCACGTAAATCGTACCCTGGTAACGAAATTGACGCAACTCAAAATTTCGAGAAAACGTACTAAATACTGATTTAAAATCCACATTTAAAGTTATTTCTTCCACAAAAATCACTCAAAATTAGCCTAAACAACTGGTGTCTGGTGACGTAAAAACAAGATAATTTATTGTGACACATCAATAAAATTTTATAATGTAGAAGAAAAAAATTTCGAATTCTAAGTATGCATTATTTAGACAATAGTACAAACTATCCAGTAAACACCACAATACAGCAATACAGTTTTTTGTGCGTATTATAATATTCGCGACTAAATCGCTTAAAAATACTATCGAAAAAATCTTGATTTTCTAAAATGCTGTTTTTTTTTAAAAAGTTGTGGCAGTTTGCCGGGAAGCGAAATGTTAAATTACTTCAATCATGTCCCGAAAAATCAAGATGAGAAATTGAAAATCTCAAAGCGATCAATATGACACTTGGAGTGAACATTCTACTGTATGAAACGTCATCAGCAATTGAACAACACAAATTTGTATCGATTATAAAGAATCGTATAATGACTTTATCCTAAACTGGTATCGACATTTGCAGAGAACTGCGAAGACAAACTTTTAATCTCACATTTCATCCCTATTTCAAAGCTTTATGCGTTTGGTTGTCATTTGGTTAATAGCTCTTCTTTCTTTGTGAGGAACATGACACGATATCTCCACCCTTGTTAGCAAAGTCAATAGCGTTAGAAAGGAATTCTCTAAATCCTGACGGGAGGAGGGAGCACTTGCTAGAAACAAGATCTAATGTAGATCGTAGAGGTCATATTTAGCACTTAATTTGTTAATCACTTTGAATTAAACTCAAAAGTTGTGTAATAAAGCAAGATTAATACACCCCTGGTTTTTTATTCTGCAGGGAATCTTTAAACATGAGCAATAATTTCTTAACATAATATTTAATAAGAGGAAAATACTTTTAATGCATAATGAATTTAATGATCGCATTTTTTAAACCGATCTCTTGAGCATGTTTAATGATTCTACGACTTCCATGGTTATTTATGTTTAATTTCTGAGTGATATTTTACGTTCCATCTACAAAGTAAAGGAAGTACTGTAAGAGCTAAAACTTTCCCATTCAAATTTCAGCCTTCATTTCCGTTTTAATCATGAAAGAATCAATTTGACTAGTTATTGAAAGGCTTCCATATATACGATAACCAATCAATTTCGCCAATTCCCCCAAGTTCATTGACGTCTGCAACTGTGTATGTATCTATAACTCAAAAATAGTTCGAGGTAGAAAGATGAAGCTTCGTATGTAGAGCCTGTTCAACGACTAGACAGTAATTTCCAACCCTTTTTCAGTCTATCGTCCACTTCTAAAGGGTAACTGATACCTATCACCCCCCTCCCTCCCCCTTTCTTCCTTGAAAAAACCGTAAGTTGGTGATAGAGATAATGTTGAAAATATAAATTTCAACTTTTAATTTGAGATAAAATGAATGAAATATAAAATAAAGCAATTTCATCTAATCACTCTTAAATGAAAAATAAATAAATAAATAGAAGAGTGGTCTTTTCTACGATTTATTTTCTTCTTGTACAAAATGACTTTTTGCTCACCAAGCAACCACTTCACTTTGAAAAGCTTCCCGCCAAACAGGATAAACAATTAAAAGATCTATCCATGTTTCTGAGGAGTTGAAGGCGGGAGGAAGTTCTAACTGAGGTAGGTGTGATGAAAGAGGAGAACGGGGAGGATGATAGTTTGGCAGATATTTGGCGAGCAAACTAGATATCATAACTTTTTAAGACTGGGGATTTTGGGATTTAGGATGAAGGCCTTTTTTGTGCGGAAAAGTTAAAGGTTTTCTTGACGGGGGAATTTTTACAACAGGGTTGTTTTTGATGAGATACATATCACTGAATATTACGTGCTTCAAGATTTTCAGGTACCCCTTTTTCATTTCAAAGTTGTCAGCTTTTGGATCGTTGGTATGACTTTTACCGGATGTCTTTACATCCAAAAAGCTCACAACTTTGAATTGAAAAAGACGTTCCTGGAAATCGTGAAATAAGTATATTCAGTAATCTGTTTATTCGTGCTAAATAACGTCGGATATTTCCTGTTATTCCCCAGCATAAAGGTATTCCTTCATATCTCAGTAAATTAAATAGTTACGGCAAAAAAAGTCATGTTACAGACTTTACATTTGTCCAAAAACTGTGAAATGGCCCAATACTTGTTGTTAATTTGGTATAATTATTATTGCTATAATTTATTATTATTTTTTTTTAACTACCCAAGCCATCTTATTTTACATTGTTACGAAAAATATATTTTTCCCACAACAGAATTGAACATGAATGTAACAGAATTATCGAAATTTTTATAAAATAAATGCTTATGAAATACAAACGATCTTCCGAATGAAGACAAACCAATTCATTTTCGTGCATTCATAAGGTCGTGCATTCGGAAGATATTTGACATCTTGTTTACGACAGAGAATATCTTTCACGTTGTATTATTGCGAGCAAGAAAAATCCATCCGAATTCCCGAAGAAAGATTTAGTAGTCTTCAATATGTAATAAAAGTTTTGTGTTTGTACGGGAACTTCAATCATGTCGTATCAGACATTTCAAAACCTTTGTTCCGATTCAGTTTAGAGTTGTAGTTATCAATAAACGATCGAAATAGTGTTTTTTTTTTTTCTTTCTCTTGTTTTTGTGGATGTTCAGAAGAGTTGAGTAAGAACAATTACATTGTTCTTGTATCAACGAAAAACTGGTATTTTAAATTACAATGTACTGTCTATACAATGTACTGCCAGCAAAAGTTTTTGAATTGCAGTAAATTGTTTCTGTGACTTTTTGTGAAGTTAAAATTAAAAAAAGGGGGGGGGGCGTGTTCTTTGTAACCACAAAAGACATGGTGTACAATAACATGTCTTTTGTGTCATTATTATACAATAAATGCCGTGGTTCGAGTGAGAGTGGTATATGTTATCCTAACGCAGTTGTCAAAAAAAAAAAAAAAAAAATCAAGACAACTTTATTTTCAAGAGAAGGATTTGTACTTAATTGCAGGTACTTTTTTTTGAAAATTTCATCGGTTTTAATAAAAAGTTGCTTGTTACTTATTTTAGAGTACATTTGGTGCAAAATTTATTTACGGAGTACGATCCAAAAGTTTGGGGACAAGTTGTATAAAACTTAACTCTAAAAAGTTACACACCACTGAAGAACATCCACCCTCAAAATAGTCACCTTGAGCGACTAAGCACTTCTGTCAACGCTCGTATAACTTTTGGAAGCGCCCCTGGAAGTTATTTTTGGCATCCTTTGCCTAAGGCTTCCTGCAATGCAGCTTTAATCTCATCGTGGTGAAGAAGGCTACTTCCATGTTGATGATGCACGCTTCCATTGGATGTCAAACAAATAACACGTTACTTGGCCCGTGTGACTTTTACCTATTCACAGCAGTTAAAAAACCATTTGTAGGGACGTCGCTTTCTTTCGTTAGATGAAGTTAAAGCTGTATCGCCGGAGACCTTACAGGAGGTTGCGGAAAATGGCTTCCAGGAGTGCCTTCAAAAGTTATATAAAAGTTGGAAGAAGTGCATGTCGCTCAAGGTGACTATTTTGAAGGTGGATGTGCTTCAGTGATGTGAACTATTCAGGGTAAGGTTTTATGCAACTTGTTCCCGAACTTTCGGATCGTGCTACGTAGTTACAACTATAAGTTTTTTGAAAATATGAACTATCTGAAAAAATGGTGCTGAAAAATAATACAAACACTTATCGATATTTTCACTAAACGCGCATATAAACTGATCAGGAATATTGATTACGATTTCGAGAAAAGAAGTAACTAAAACATGCAAGTTAGTTTGGCATATAAAAGTACTTTATAGGCTTAGAAATTTTCAAGTGTGCCCGCGAAGATAGTTTTAAGAGTATAAGATGAAAATATCTTTTGAGTGGCATTTAGAAGGGCAAAATTGTGGTCTTTCTTGATCAAGGAAAGAGCTATCGCAAAAATACTGAAAAGTATCGCCAGGTGTAATATTGAATTTCGTCGATTACAAGAGAGTTATGGAGCAAAGTGATCTGCGGGACGTCTGCCAAACCAATAGACATTGGAGGAAAGAGCCATTTTAATAAGAATGAGAGTCGGGAACGCAACTTTAGGTGAAATTAAGAAAGATCCAGCGATACTGATGTCAGAAAGTGCTTTGTCCAGAATAATCAACAACTCTAAGATGCTGAGGTACAAGAAACGATAATTCCAGCAACATAGGATTATGAAACCACGCCTGTAGAATTGCCTGGAACGGGAGAAAGATTACCTGAAAGTTTGAATATAAAAGAAGAATGTTTTCGGATGGCAAAAAAATTCAATTCAGACAATCCTGGGAGATGACTCAATGATTCAACTTAAATAGTCATTGCTTAAAGATAACACTTTTTTTTTTAAGTTTAGGAATTATTCCTCTCCAAAAGGTCGACAAACGCGAAGAAATTACTTTCAACTTGGGTTACTTGTCATGTGGAAGGTCACTAAAAGTATTTATTTATGGGTTTCATTTTCCCAGCCATTTTTGAAGTGCAATTTACCCGTTTTCATTTACAAAATAAATACTGTTCTCTGGAGTAAATGAAAACTACTAATTTTTTTTTTCATCCTTCCGTTTTTTTCTTTTTTTTGGAGGAGGGGAGGTGGGGTTCAATTTTGACCTAAATTACCCCTTTAAGTGTAGTTTACATAAATTCAGCCATAATTTAATTTAAATTTGTGTATGGTTTTCCTTTTTAAATGATTTCAAATTACCATTACAATTACCATTACCACTCAGATTACCATTCAGATTACCACTAAATACATTTGATGTATTTAGCTGGTCGCTTACGACCTGCAGTCCACAAATTGAGTTCATGTTGATGTAAAACTTTTTTAGCGTCCATATTGTACATTGTGCGAATATATACTGACGCTATCCTCATGGGCAACAAATGGGGCGTGTCCATTTATCCTCTAGTCTGTGTGGTAAAGGGAAACATGCTTAATTCCCTCAAAAAGACAAAGCGAAATTTTCCATACCCAATCACTAACCCCAAATCACATACCCAGTAAATGACTCTGGGGTAAAGGAAACATGCTTTTTTCGCTAAAAAACAGCAATGAAGTCAATTTTTTCATACCCAGTTATTCAAAGAGTGTAGTCTTGAACGCAATGCACACAATTTGAGTCTCATTCATTCAAGATAAAGGATCTAAAGTTGAAACATTGAAATTACGTCTCCCTTTACCACGACTGACCTTATATAAACTCATGATTAACTCAGTTAGTAAAAAATTGACTTTTCGAATAGTATCCTCAGTGAACTGCTGAGAAAGTTATTTTCCCTGATTGGATATTTACCTAGTAAACTAAAATGGCTCCTAAATCTAAAACCCTTTTAAAGCCTCTTACTTAACATTAAAGCTTCGCATAAAATCCCTTCCCTGATTTATGACAGCGCTTATGAAGTAATGAATTTTCGTTCTCATTAGGTTTTAGCTTGAGTTGAAAGTGCCCGGACTTATGACATCTCCAGTTAATTTACTAATATCAATGTCGTTCAGCTTAATTGATTCAAATAACTAAACCATACTTTCTCCTCCGATAGTGTCTGCACGCGTTAATCCTATTAAATCCAAAATGGTAATCCAATTTATGTGGTTCATTTATCATTCTCGATGGCTTTACTACTAACTATTTTACATGAAACATTTGAATTTCTTAATTCATAATGCGATATTGTCAAAATAATCCTTAATTTTAATCACATTTGAAAAGATATAGGGTGCGTCATATCAACCTCCCGTCTTTGGAGAAGGCGCTGTGTGCGTTGTGGTGGGGATACGGTTGCATATAAACAACCTTTACTCAGCTAGGACCTTGTAATAGATTGGGGACTCCTGATTGGCCAGTCGAAGTAGATGCGTCGGCCATGCTTTTATCCCATCCAACAAATGTGAACAAATTTCGCTCCTCAGAGTTCTGAATTCACGTTTCGCTGTTTTTACCCCTCCCCCCCCCTTGAATAATGCCTATAAGATAGTGTTTCGAAATTAAACAATAGTTAGAGCATGCAAAACAAGGTATAAAGAAATTGATGACGTTTTTACCTTGCTAGCCAATCAGCAGTCTTCAAACTTTCCTGTGGTCTCTAGCAAAGTAAAGGTTGTTTTGATGCGATGCGGTGTTGAAGTAATATCGATGTGTAGCAGTAAACGTGCCATTTTCAGTTGTACCAATGACATGGTGCGGTGATCATTGTCATATGTTCACCGCATCGTGCCATGGTGTAGAATGTTTTGAGCTTCTCAACTGTACATCGTGCGAATATCAAACTACGTCATGCTCATGGGAAAATAAATGGAGTGTGCTCATTTACTGTCTGCCCACGGTTCCTGTGCAGTTGGCAAATGTTCATTTAGGACGAGTCCAGCTGAATGAGGGGGAAAAATGAAAATTCTCTGCGTATGGTTCGCTTATTGGCATCCCTGAAAATTAATAGACGCGTTCATTTTTGCCTGTAAACCGGATATTAGCCTTTCCGTCTCATCGGTGGTCTGAAAGTATACTCCCCCCCCCCCCTTCGTATTATTTCCTGGGGTTGAAGGAAACGATTTCAATCGCTAACAAAAACGATTCTGACGATAATTTTTGAATGTTCCACTGGATGTTTTTTTTTTTCGTTAGACGGATGGTTTATGATAGCGTGGTTGCTGGGTGAGTTTGGCGATAAACAATAGAGTTGCGGAACTATTTTTACATTCGAAAGACATTATTTGATGTCTTTTTTGTTTATTTGGTGAAATATTTTAAATTGCAGTAAAACCGCTTCACTTGCTAAATAGAGTTTTAAAGCAACTGTAAATCTAATTTAATGATTTGACGAAAAGTTTTTTAATTCCAAAGAAACTTTAACAGTTTTTTTTTTTTTTTTTGAAAAGTTGTGCGCGCATTTTACACAAAAAAAAGATGATCATTTCACATCAGAGGGGGAGGAGGCGTCAATTTTTTTTATTATTTAACGGACGTCCATTAAATTTTTAGCACGGGCATCGCTGTGTGGGTATTGCTAGTATATAATTTTTTTTTTCATTTATTTATATACATGCACGTTGTTTACTATTGTTACCATATTTATCTTAAATGCTTTTACTTTAAGAATTGAATTCAATATTATAAATATTACAAGCAAATCATTTATGACATTTTTTTTTCTAGCATGAGAAATGTTTGGAAGTAAAGAGCATTTACTTAGACGAGTGTCCAATTCAAATAATGTTATAATTTATCTTAACTAAAATGTTCGCTACCAATGTCATGGGTAGTTTTGCAAAGTTCTGAGTTTTTATTTATTTATTCTTTTAAATTAAGAACTGTTTCAGCGAAAACTACTAAACATCAACATCCATGATAAAAATAAAATATGTCCAGTTATTTCGTTAACTATGCTGTATACCACATTTCAGAGGTTTATATAGGGAAAGTGCTCCAGTAGTCGGCCACAATGACATAAAACTGCTTATAAATAGAATATGTACAGCTCAAAATCGGATATGAAGCATTCCCACATTCCTTTACCTGTCCTCCCCTATCCAACAACAGTGAAGTTGTCAGTACGTTTTTTTAAGTAGTAATGAGACATTTTATTTTAAATGGTGTGCCCATCATTCTAGTTAGCGATTCTGCTGATTTTTTTCTTAAGAAGACACATAATCTTTAAATGTCAAGTACCCTTACTTTTTTCGTTCTGATGTAAATTTGCTTTTACTTACGTTTTAATGGATAGTATAAAATTACGCTTCAATTAAAAATTAAACTCCTTTTCCGACTCAATTATTTTTAGAGGGGTTGCCAATTATTGGGTATTGAATTCTTATACATTTCCAATAGTTGACCATGGCAGATTGACCACTGGTTCTATACCGTTTTATTGCTCTACCCAGTAGTCAACTAGGTACCTAATATGGATTTTCTAATATTCATCAAATACTAATAAAATTAAAGTATTGACACAGCGGCAATTTAGCTGTTTTGAGAGAAAATTCCCTTTCTGACATTATTTCTTTTTTAAAAAATGTTTAAACTTTCTGCCTAAAATTTTTTTGACAAAAGGGGGTTATTTCGTCATTTTATTGTCTCTAATGTATATTTTAACCTAGAATTCTTGAAAACTGGTGCTTCAAATTTAGTCCATCGTTGCGTTTAGAATAAATGTTCCATTACTTAACATGTCATTACCAAATGGTGATTTATCTTCTTTCTTATCAAACCAACTTACGTTTATGGTTTGATTTTACTAAAGCTTATTATTTCAAATGTTTTTAACACTTTTTATCACTGCTTCCATAACCAAATATTTATTTCCCTGGGTTTTCTTCTCTAGGAAATCAACATTTATTTCTTGTTTAAAATAATGCTGACTTAGCTTCAAAATTGCATTACGTAGCTACTAGTTACATTTTAGTTTATTCATCGTTTACTAATATTTTTGTTGAAGGATGTATGATTATCTTAATGACACCCCAAATGTCTGAATTTCAAATTAGCTGCATACAGGCCCGTCATTTGAGCAAGCAATGGGGGGTGGGGGAGCAATTGACCCCTCTGGAGTTTCACAACATAATGCAATTATGCATTTTTGCTTGTATTTTGATGCTTTTTTCCTTTCAAATGAACTGAATTCATACCCTTTGCCCCCCCCCCCCCCGCCAAAAAACTTTGAAAATACGGACGAGCATACGTAATTCATCTTACTGCAGTTCATTCACAACAAAGTACCATTGTTTTTTTATGATAAATTTTGCTTTAGACGTGACTTTGGTTGCTAAACTTTTTAGTAAAAGGATTTTTACTTTTATTGCTTTGAGGTGAAATTATTTCCAGAACTACAATTTTAATTTTGTGTTCCATATGCAGAAGTTTCGTTCTAATGAACATTAGACTAGTCAAATGTCAATCATATCGATCGCTCTTTATCGGTCATGAATTCTATCAACTCTTTCCTTCACTATTAATGTTATTATAAATAGTTGACACTGAAATCTTTTATTGCCACGGTGGGGGGGGGGGGAGTCCGAATTCCCATGTTTTGGAAGTTTTCAAAATGCCTCCCCCCCCCCAAAGAAAATCTGCTAAACCCGGTTCTTAATGACGTAGAACAGGGGATCTCAAACTTTCAGGCTCTGCAGCCCCTTTGAAGACTGACATGAGGTCTCCCCCCCCTTTCCCTCGGTACGTGCTTATCTGCAAGCAATCTAATTGAAAACTGGAGCTGATATGGATAGCTTAAAACTAGTAAATAAGGAAAAATCTAGATAGTTTCACACACAAAATTTAACTCAACTGTTCAAAGCTTTATTTTGAACAGCTTATTACTAGAACATAGAATCCAAGGGAGGTTGGCGTACATATTAGTCACTTTCACAACATTAATGAGAGGCATGAAATACACCGCCAGCTCAGTCAATTCCAGCCGAGGACTGGAGTTTCGTGCTTATTAGCACTCATCAGCCCGGCATAGGAGTGACTGAGCTGGCGGTGGAAAACCTCTTAAGGAAGCCTAGAGCACCAAACAAAACTGGTAGCTAATACAGAATTAGCACTGACCAGACGAGTGACCGAAACAATGGTTCGGTTCAACTCGAATATTGAAGGCAAGGCAGGAATATTCAGTAAGTTACCGCCCTATAGCCAGGGCTAAGGCAGAAATACATGAAATACACATTCAGTATATTCAGAAACTTTGAATATACCTTGCTTTGCCTTAAGGAAGCCTAGAGCGCTCTCTAGGCTTCCTTAAGAGGTTTTCCACCTCCAGCTCAGTCACTCCTATGCCGGGCTGATGAGTGCTAATAATCACGAAACTGCAGCCCTCGGCTGGAATTGACTGAGCTGACGGTGTATTACATGTATTTCTGCCTTAGCCCTGGCTATAGGGCGGTAACTTACTGTATATTAATGAGAGGGTTGATTTTATTTTATCTGATATACTCTAACGCCCCCTCCAACCCCCTCCGCCTTATTCTTTTGCACCCCCCCCCCCCGCCGTAGGTTGAGAACCACTGATGTAGAAGATAAATAATAAAAAAATATTGCATGAAATTCATATTCAAACTGATTGCAGTTTGGAAGATAATATAAAGATCAACGTTATGAAGACATCCAGAATGCAAAATTCTTTCGTAACTGCTGGAATAATATAATTTTTTAAATACACTGCTGTGCTGTAATTTTTGCATTGAATTTTGTTAAAATTTATTCACTTACACCATATAAAAGTAACGAAAATGAAACGGCCGACTACTGGGCTCATGCATGGTCGAGCACTGGGTTTCTATGGCCGACTACTGGAGCATTTTCTCGTATTAACAATAGTAGCATGATTTTTAAAATAAAAATTTTTTTATTCCAGAAACAAGTTATTGAATCATTATTAGAAAGGTACAACCTATAGGGTGACATTGTTTTTGTTGTTATATTGATAACCGAAATTTATAGGTTAACAAAACTCAACAACTGATCTCTTAAATGGCCGACTACTGAAGCTTTAACCCTATTTAAACTTCGATTTGATTAACTATGACTTTGGGTCAAAACAAAAACGTATGGCAAAGACATGATCCAGAGGAATTCCGGAAATCTTCTCTAACTTTGGTCGTCTCGGTTGAATGTAGGAAAAGAAAAATTTAGTCTTCCTATTCCTATTTTCCTTTCATTAATTAAGATCAATAAGCCGCCTTCATATTCTCGTTGCCATTCACCTTAAGATTATGCAAGCTTTATTTCATTTATTTTAGAAGTTCTGGATCTCACCGAAAAAAGGAACAGTATGATCAATCAGAAAGCTTAACTACATTACAAATGTTTAACTTTAACTTGCTTGGAATAAAATATTAGAAAATAGTTATTAAAATCGGCTCACTCCATTATTAAAAAAAAAAAGTTCCGTCCAGTACTAAACGAACCTACTTTCTCGTTGCCTCAGCGTCGACTTTCCAGTATCTAATCAATATTCTCTAAATCAGCTGGTGCTATATAAATTGTCAAACACGCCTTTTTAACAGTTTTAGCTGATTTCTATAGAAACAAAACACGAGTAGTTCATCTGATGAAATACGTAGACACGTAGAATACGTATAAATAGATACGTAGAAAAAAGAAATAAACGAACGTATAAAGTAGAGGCACCTTTTAAACAATGCAGTTATTTTTTCCCCATAAAATCTTTAATAACTTTCATAAAGAAAAAAAAATAATAAAAAACTCATCAAAAAAAAATTACATTATATCATAAAGAATACAAATTGCTTTTTAAGCTTTTTCTTCCTGGTTAAAAAAATCGCCTCTGAGTTTATTTTTACCTCTTTGCCAAACATTAATTAAAAAATAAATAAATGTACTTTAGAAAATAAATAAAAATAATAAAACGTCGTCTTAAATAAATAATAATTTAACAGTCAAAAAAAAAAAAAAAAGAAGAATCGTCTGAATAGCTTTTTATGTTTAAACATTAAAGACTCTGAATCAATTTCTTCTCCCCCCTCCCCCCTACAAGTTTTCAAAATTGAAGTTTCAAAAATGCAACTTTAGATAAACTTTGAAGATTTTATGGATAGGAGGATCTGGAGCATTTATTTCCCTGGAAAATTGTTCAAAATTATGGTACAAAAAATTTAAGCAATGTTTTACATTCAGGGGCTATTCCACTTACTTTTTTTTTTTTTTTTTTGAAAGTGTCGTTAAAAAACTCATTGCTTGTGATATTAAAGAAAAGCGGTATGGGGGACCCTTGCATGAATATTTTCTTCAACTCAAGTCTTAAAACACAAATGCGGCAAATCATTTATTCGTGTTTTTAGTTTGATCAATATGAATAACTAATTTAGTTTTAATTGTTTGTTTTTTTATCTAGTGGGATAACAGTTTAGTAAATAAGTATTTAGATTTTTAACATTTCCAATTTTTAAAAAGTTTTTTAGGGTATTCATGTTTCATAAATATTAGAAACAGATTCATTGCTTGTGTTTTAAATTTTTATTATGCATAGCCCTCTGATAATTCTGTTCATTAATGTGTAAAAAATTCAAGTATGACGAATTCACGCGTATCCTGCTAAGAGCAGGTAAACGGCAGTATCTGCAGAAATGTGTTTTCGAGATAATGCTAACAATAGGGGAATGTTCGAATTAAATGTTTTTATCTCGATGTTTTCGCGAAACGAAAAACAAACTTGTACAATAACGCTACTTTACACTAAAGGCCTGATTAACCTATGAAATTAGGGGAAGCTCGGCCTCAATTTGGGGCCCTCCACTTTTTGTTTGGGGAAAATTTTCTAAACATTCTATGCACATTGACTAATGCTAAGTGGCCAACTGAATTCAGACTTAAGTTTATCAGACCTTACCTACTGACAGAAATTTTGTTTATTACATATGTTTCGCTTGAATTCTCAGTAAGTTTGGGTAGCAACATTTTGAATCATATTTGACACTTTGCAAAGGAAATTAAATGTCATAAAAGTACATTGTAACAGAGTTGAATCAAATCTCATATTTAAAAATCTAGCTTGCAGCTAAATTTTATCATATGTGTCCTCTCTTTCAATAATGTAATTCTTTCAAACATTTTTGTTAAGCAAGTCACAATGTTTGTAATACGCAGTTAAAAGTAGAAACTAGAATTGTTTAGTGTTGTTTTACAATGATATTTGGGTCATCAAAAAATTCTGAGGGGAAACTCAATTTTCCCGAGCTTTTTGGGTAATCAAGCCCTGCTTACAATAGATGACAAAAATGCAAAAAATTGAAAAATGAAAAATTTGCAGTTACTGCCTTATGCCTTCCCACTGAAGTATTATGCACTGATGTTAAAAATTTCTTGATTTTTCTGTGTGTATAAAGGGGAGGGGGGGCGCCAGTAAACTTTCAACCCGGGCGCCGTCAGCTCTTCGAACGGTCCAGCGCTCGAATATGCTACCTTAAGGTGATTTATAAAATTAAAGAAAAGGGTAAAACATTGTGTTCCACGTGTGTGTGTTGTTAAACATAGACAGTTTGTTATGAGTATTTATTAGCGCATTCGATGTTTCTTAGATTGCTTTCAGAAACAAAAATTGTTTCCTCCCGTAATGATATTCTCGAGCTTCTCAAAAGAATGTTAGTTTTCATTATTTTCCTCTAAAAAGTGAGTTGATTGTCGTAAATAACGAAAGCGTAAACACAAGAAAACTCTTGATTAACAAACTTCGCATTTGCATGAAATTAAAAACATATGCTCGTCTGTTCGAAGCTTCTGTTTTTCTTTTTTTGAATGAGGATAACATTATACCAGGTAATATTTTTATTTGTTTTGTGTGAATTTGTAAGAATATGGGTTTTTTTTCCCCCTTAAGCTTGAAAGAAGTATTTAATAACATTAGGAGAAGAATTCGGGTTTTCCTTTCCTGCCTAGTTTTAAAATAATTAATTTAACTAACCTTATTTTACTGCAGCATTTAGTTGAAATGGACAGTATGCAAAATATTTTCTTAAATATATTATCGTAGAACGTAATGAAAAATGTTTAAATGAGAAAAAAATTTGATCTAGCAGAAACAAAAATCGAGAATTTTCATCGCCAAAATAGTGCGCCGACTTTATTTTATTACTTACATTCTCAGCTGAAGAGTTTCACCAAAAATTGGTTTAGGGTTATAGTTTTAGTATTGTGCGAGCAAAGAAACCTTGGCGAGATTTTGCATGTCAGTTAAACCATTTTATTTGTTTATCATGAGTGGAATAAAATTGTAGAAAGATTACAGAATTCAATAAGTTAAAATAAATAATGGGAGATCAATTAAAAAGAAAACTACCACCATATATCCGTAAGAATTTTGTTGATGATTTGCATAGCATGACAGAATTAAAGCATAATTCAGAAATTAGAAACATACGAAGCAGAAAACTTTAAAATTAACCGATTTGGCAATGTGAGAAAAATAACTCAGCTACAAATGCAAAACAATTAGCGCTAGCCAAGCAAGGCAAAGAAGCATCACTTTCTTCTTAGATAATAATTCGTAATGTCACATGATGAAATTATCTAGCATTAGTTGTTATTCTTGTCAGTCTTATGGCCAAAATGAAAATGTAGTTCCATCAAGACTTGATAAATATCGAATTCAACATCCTGGAAATGGATGCATAGAACTACAAACTACATAATTTGCATTAATTTCTGACGTTTAGTAATGCTTCTTGAATTTTTATTTCTTCTACGTGGGCCAGAATATTCACAAGACTTGAAAATTTTAAAAAGAATTAAAAAAAAAGAAGCATTCATACAAACAAAAATTACTAGGCTTATTAGCATTTTCTACGCTACAGCATGCGTTTGTAATACCCTTTTCATCCGCCATTAGACGGTGGCTGCAGTGCCCCCTATAGTTTGTTGGAGTTGCGAATGGGGTCGTTTCCAAAATTTTAAAAGTATTTTTTTCTGAAAGAACATGCTTAAAAACATAGGACCTAACTATTTTTTAAATAATTTATTTAAGTTTAAATATTTTTAAAAAATTACTTAAATCGGTGAGCTTTCATTGTTTACATTTCTTGCCGATGACATCACAAATGATGAAATGCCATTCTGTGTTGCCATTCACAGAGCAAAATATTTAATTCGCATCATTACTCACGTGTATTGGCAACGATATGGTTGATAGCGAGCAAAGAGCGCAATTTTAATTCACTTCTTGATTATCATAATGTGGAAACGCGGTACAAAGATGAGACAAAGAGCATAATTTGTGACGTCATCAAGACCACTCCTTGTTTGAAAAATCGGACAGTTTAAAAAAGTAATTAAAAAATAAGTGTTCGGAAAATGAAAGAATTTTCTGGGTCCATGTTATTTATTTATTTATTTATTTATTGCTTATTCTTTCACTTTCAGTGACTAAAAGTACTATTTTTGACTGAAGGAAACAACCCAATTGGGATGATCGTCAAGTTTTTTCGTGTCCAATTTTGTTTTGTTGGAAATATTGCTTCCTCGTCAAGCACGGGGAAGAATCAGAATTATAAGAAAGACAGAGAAGAAAGTTTCGTAATTGCCGCAACATACTAGTTTTTTTTTGTAAGCACTTTTTTTAAGCGCTTATTATGGAAAAAAATACATTAACAACATTGTTTAAAGATGCTTCTGCTTTATTCGTTCTTTTATTTATTTTTACATATCTTCTCATCAGATGAACGAGGCATGTTTTGTTTCTTAAAATCCGCTTAAAAGGTGATATAATTTTCAGTCTCAGCTGATAAGAGAATATTGATAAGTTACTAGAAAGTTAAGGTTGGTGTGCGGAAAGTAGGCTCGTTTAGTTCTGGTTGGAACATAGTGTTGAGCATTGAATACGTACACATTTATACAACAGAAATATTTCCTGTAAAATAACAATTTTATCTTAGTATACAAAACGATAATCGATATACGTAGCTGATTTTACATATTATGATTTTGTTTACCTCTCATTTCAAAAATAAAAATTTCTTCTCAAATTCTGATCGGAAAGTAATAACAATTCCTGATCTCCCCCGACAACATTTATCGAATGCAGTGATTCTATCGAAATGCAAACATAACAGCGTTCCTATTTCGAAACCAATCAATAAATATTTTAAGGCCGGTAAAACGCTGTGTAAGAAAATGATTTTTCCTTTCTTTAGAGAGATCATGCTGTAAAGATGCTACATATAGGATTTATGCATATTTTATGTGTTCAAACACATCATCTTTCATGATTTATAGATTGCTTTTATGGACGAAAGTTTATTTTATCCCTATACCATCCAGTTTTCAGAGTTTAACTCAGAGTTGATCAATCATTATCTAAAAGAGCTTTTCTAAGAACTTGTATTACCTAAGAACTTGTTTTAAACACTTTGGAAATTTGATGAGCAGTTCCTTAAGATTTTAAAAATTATATCCAGAACACTACAGTAGTTCTGATAAATCTTTCTCAATTAATTTCATAACAGAAAATTTTGACAACAAATAGAGAGCGAGATATTTTTTATCTGAAAAAAATAACCTGCTAATCTTATCATTTTAAAAAACTCACGTGTCTAATATAGTTAATTAAGTGATGTCGGCAATGCTGTAGTTGAGGGTGAGGGGGCGAGGGGTTAACGCTGGGGTATTCGCCCCCTGATTTTTTTTTTTTTTTTTTTCGTGAATACAGTGGAAACTCCAAGGGACTGGGTTAAAAAACGTAAAATACTGGAAGACGTAAAATGCGAGAGAAATACATAGTCGCAAAGCTGATGATGGGACCCGATGAAAAAACGTTAAATGCGGGACCTTTCTTTTGGTGTGTTCCGTTCCCCCAAACATTATTTGCCAACTATAAAACTGTTACGATAAATTTATACAAGGGTGTACTTTTATGCATCTATGTGGCGACCGGTTGTGAAAAAATAGTCCCAATGTAGTTCATACATCCCCTCCTCCAAGCCAGAGTGCGGGGGAGGGGATTACATACTATTCACAGCAGTACTCAACCCGTAGAGATAACGGCTGTACTCCGTAAAAATATTCCTTGCTACACAATCTGGAAAAAGGAGTCCGGTTGGGCTGGGATTCTGAAGCAGGCCTGCACACTTCAGGGCCTGTTGTGCCGATGACGAAGGAAAAGGACTATTATGAACAAGACGGGAAAGTTCTAGTGGCGAAAGCGAAATCCACAAGTGAAAATTATAAAAGACTGTGTCTTAAAAATTGCATAACTTTGAATAGTTTAACCAAACCCGAACAATAACATCACCGACGATAGCTTAAAATTGCAATTTCAATGCTTCGACTTCGAAACATTTCCGGGAAAGAAACCCCAAACACGCTCACTTCTTCCTCTCATTTCAAAGAGAGCCTAAATTTGTGTCATTAAGAATCCAGCTTCGGAACTTCTTTCTAGGAGGAATATCTGCTTCACCCTAACATCTGTTAAAATATGTAAAAATGAATTTTTAAAACTCCAACTGCAAAAAAATATCGGGTGTTGTCCTCCGAATTTTTCTTTCGATACCAAAGAAAGTCTAAAATTCTCAACTCCAACAAACTATAGGGGGCACTGCAGCCACCGTCTAATGGCGGACGAAAAAGGTAAAACAAATGCACGCCAAATGCTAATAAGCCTAGTAATTTTTGTTTGTATGCATGACTTTTTTGTTTTATACTTTTAAAATTAATTTTTAAAGTTTTGTGAGCACTCTGGCCCACGTAGAAAGAAATGAGAATTCAAGAATCATTACTAAACGTTAGAAATTAATGCAAATTTCGTAGTTGTAAGCAACCATTTCCCCGATGTTCAATTCAATATTTATCAATTCTTGATGGATCTAAGTTTTCATTGTGGCCATAAGAACACTAAAAATATTTCATGTCATAAAACCTTTGTTTACTAGTGTTAGTAAAAGAGGAAGATGATACTTCTTTGTCTTGTTTGGCTAACGCTAGTTGTTTTACATTTGTCGCCGAGTTACTTCTCAAATTGCCGAATCGGTTAATTTTAATTTTTTACTGTTTCGTATATTTCTGATTTACGATTTAATTCTAATATGCATCATCAATAAAATTCTCACGGATGCATGGTGGTAGTTCTCTTTTTAATTGATCTTCCATTATTTCTGTAAACTTATCGAATTCTGTAATCGTTCTACCATTTCAATCCACACATGATAAAAAATAAAAATTGTTTCCACTTGACATGCGAAATCTCGCCAAGGGTTCTTTGCTAGCACAATACTAAAACTATAACCCCAAACTATAATCGCACTATTTTGGCGATGAAAATTCTCAGCGCCTTAAACATTTTTCATTTCGTTCTACAATAATATATTCAAGAAAATATTTTGCGTACTGTCCATTCCAACTAAATGCTGCAGTAAAATAATGTTAGTTAAATTATTTCTTTTTAAACTA
The DNA here is from genome assembly GCF_026930045.1 of Uloborus diversus. Classification (NCBI taxonomy): domain Eukaryota; kingdom Metazoa; phylum Arthropoda; class Arachnida; order Araneae; family Uloboridae; genus Uloborus; species Uloborus diversus. Next base: position 104,355,440 of record NC_072732.1, read on the forward strand.
GGCGGAGATGAAAGCAGTAATTCTTCTGCTAATGTCATCAAATCCTTCTTTCGAGCTTAAGATGAAAAAAAAACCCATATTCTTACAAATTCACACAAAACAATAGAAAAAATTATCTGGTATAACGTTAATCTCTTTCAAAAAAAAAAAAAAAAAAACATCGAATAGACGAGCATATTCTTTGCTAATTTCAGCAATTCGTTAATAAATACTCATAACAAACTGCCTATGTTTACCAACAGACACACGTGGATGTTTTACCTTTTTCTTTAATGTTGTAAATCACCGCAAGGTAGCATATTCGTGCGCTGGAGTTGCGAATTGAGTTTTTCAGATTTTATCATTTCCAGAATATTTACCGGGGAAAACATTCAAACCATTTTTTTCTTATTAAGGTCATTCTATGATAGCCGGAAATCGCGGGTTTAACAATCAGTTTTTAAAGAATCATGCAGGCTAGGCTGGACCTGAAGAGTTGACAGTTTTGATCTGACTAAAATTTACAGGATATGTGTTTTAAGTAAAATTATTAGATACATGTTTGTTGTTTATTTTGTATGCTAAAGTTTTAAGAGGTCAATGCTGGAATTTGTTTTTTCTTTACGAAAAACCAAGTAATTTACATTCGCCATTACTTTTTCCCCCCCAAAGAATAAAGCATTACAGGGAAAATTATTATATATACATGAACACTAACTAAGGGCGTATATACTAACGGTTGACACTTGAGCCAAAAGTCACTCATAGTAACTTGAAAAAGAAAAGGTTTTTTCCTTCATTTTGGATCGCAGAAATCTGTTTTTTTCCATTAGTGGACCACTAAAGTACATAGTTCAGTAAATAGTAGTTGCAAAATCGTGTCGTTTCCAAACTTTAGAAGCATTTTTTTCTGAAAGAGCATTCTTAAAAATATAGGATCTGACCATTTTTTAAATTTGTTTAAGTTTAATATTTTAAAAAAAATACTTAAATCGGCGCGCTTTCAATATTTATGCTTCTGTCCGATGACATCACAAATGATGAAATGCCATTTTGTGTTGCCATTCACAGAGCAAAATATTTAATTCGCATCTTTACTCACGTGTATTGGCAACGATATGGTTGATAGCAAGCGTAGAGCGCAATTTTAATTCACTTCTTGATTATCATAACGTGGAATCGCGGTTTAAAGATGCGGCAAAAGTGCATCATTTGTGACGTCATCAAGATCGTCGCCTTGTTTCAAAAATCGGACATTTAAAAAAAATTAATTAAAAATTAACTGTTGGGAAAATGAAAGTATTTTCTGGGTCCATGTTTTTTTTTTTTTTCTCATTTTATTAATTTCAGTGACAAAAAGTACTATTTTTGACTGAAGGAAACAAACCCCATTAATTAAGCAACGTGCCGTCGACTTTTAGAGCACCTGAAATATTGGACTATAAAAAACGTCAAAATCTCAAAATTACATGACGCTTTAGGTCATTATGGCTAAGAGTGACCAGGTGTGAAACTAATAGTAGAAGCCTTTATTTTTAATACAACCCAATAAAAACTGGCCTGCTGTATCTTGTTTGGATTTTATATAATACGGCTATAAACTTTGCTAAACGAGTGATTTTTGGCACTAGTTAAAAAATTCCAATCTCTTTTATTTCGATATCTATTACTATTACTTGTATTAATAAAACAAAGTTTTTTTTTTTTTTTTTTTTTTTTTTTTTGCCTAACTTAATTGACATCTGAAGATATGTAAATGGGGAAAAAAATTAAGTATTGCAAAAACTAGTTATATGATAAAAAATATTGTACGTCAAATTCCATCGGCAAATGTTTTTTCTTGTAGCTCCTCTTCTTCTCTATGTTTGGTTCTAGCTAATTGCAGTTGCACATTATGGTAAGCCATGAGCGTTTTAAGCAAATGCTGTCTTCCTCATTCTTCTGGTTCTTGGAAAAGAATGAATGCAATGCTTATACAGCTCTTATTAAATATTAACTTAGAAACAATACATTCCGCCATGAGAAATTTATTATAATAATGTAGCTTCCAGCGTACTGTAGGGGCTACTGATTTATGCAGAACTCATGATCTCAAAAGATTGTATTATCTTTTTCTCAGTATGAGTTTGTTTGTCGCCCCATTTCTTTTTATTTATTTCCTGATGAGGTTTTTACAACAGTTTATTCTTCCTTATTAAAGATGTAATAAATAAGCAGCTTTTGTTTACTTTTTTTTCATAATAGGAAGCTTCTTGGCTGTACAAACATGCTCAGTGTTGTGAAATTTTTAAAGGGTTTTCGCTCTATTTGCTGCAATGGGAAATCTGCCAAAGATGGTATCAATTTTTCTGTTAAACAAAAGCGTGCGTTGTCTTCAGTGCTTCCCATCTTGGGAAAGTTATGAATGTTAATGAGCGGTATCAGAAAATTTAGCAAAGCAATCATCTCGTGGACAGGAATGCAAACTATTGTAACGTTTGTTAATTGAATGGGTGGCGGGGAAAACGTTGTATGTTGAAAACAACGACTTTTCACTGGAGTCAAAAAATGATTCTGCTTAGTGCAATATACTAAACAAGTCACTGAAAGCAACGTACAACGTTTTTTCATATCAACTTCCTATTGCGACTTAGCCTCGAAGCAGGTTTGCAACGTATAACGTTCTTCTATAGATTATGAACACTTTATTTACAATATCAAAGCCAATTGGCGCGTTTTCTGGCCGTGGAAACGAACTAAAAACACAGGTGATTTATTCTCTGAACTATATTCATCGTTTTTCTACTGTAAAAAAAATTGTTGAAAACCAACATACAATGTTTCTCCCGCCACCCATTCAATAGCTTGAGTTTTTGCATTGTTGAAGAGTTTCTGTTCCACTAAACTCACGAAGTAAAACTGCTTTGAAAGAAATCGGCATTTGAAGATTCATAATTTTTGGGGGCCATCTTTTCCCAGGTTTGCTTTGTGACTTTTGCGTAGAATATTACCACTGAAAAAAACCTATTTGGAAAGATATTGTATATGTTTTATTATGTATTCCATGACACCACAAACAACAGCAGATTTCTTTTTCTTTTATAAGTGTTCGTTTTCATGAAAAGAAAAATTTGTCATCGTCTGCTGTAAGTATGATAATGGAATGCAAAAGCGCACAATCATTTTCTTGTTGTGGCTTTCGACATTTGCTTCTAATCGAATCACATAAATTCCTCTTTTATTTAGTTTTTCATTTGTTTCCAACTATATGCTATCTTTAGATGTCAATTTAGTTATTTCAAGAAAATTAGATGTCAATTTAGTTACTTCACGAAAATTTAATGTAGTATTAGTATAAATTATAGTAACATAAATCGAAGTAAAAGAAATTTGCATTATTTAACAAGTGCCAAAAAACACTCGTAGAACAAAGTTTAGAACCAAATTTTACGAAATCAGAATAAGATGCCATCGGTGAGTTAACTGTTTGTGTTTCTAATAGAGTAAAGGCTTCTTCTTCGACTAGTTTCATGTTCGGTCATTTTTGGCACAAGTAATTGTACACCTTAAAAGTTTTAAATTTCGAGATTTCCGCATTTTCAGATTCAAATATTTAAGTATTCCGAACGTCTTCCACACAAATCTTTGGTGTGTACTTACTTAAATACATACTTTAGGGGTTCACTGCTGAAGTTAGCAGATTTCGACAGTCAAAAACGAGGGAAACAACTTTTTTTAGGAACTTAGAGATACCTGTGACCTTTGGGCCGAGAGTCAACCATTAAGTACACATGCCTTAACAATTAGTGTGGATATACGAGTAGTAGAGAATAAATGCATCTGCCTCTTTGTGCAAAAAGCATTAGCGAATGTAAATTGGTTTGTTTTCTTAAGAAAAAATCAAAGTCCAATTTTGACATCTTGAAATTTTTAAGAAAAAAAAAGTGTGCATAAAAAAATTAATAAAAAAAAAACATGTGTTACTTGAAGAAGAGATAACGAAAATTTTGCAAAATCAAAAATATCAACTATCCAGACAACTTTAATTCCTTTAAAAATTTTTTAAAAAAAAGGCTGTTAAAGCTTTAACTTTGCAAAATTTTCAGGGGAGAACCTCTGAACGCCTTGCGCTAAGTTTGTTAAAGATGGCCGAAGTTTACATTTTTAAGACACCAGTTTCAGATATTTTGGCGGAAATGTACCTTTACATCACCAAAGGCAGCTTAAACGTTCCTTTTACTACTGCATCTTTGAAAATTTTCCACGGAAGACCCTCCGAAACCATTAAGTTCGAAGCCCTTAAGTCACTTAAAGATAGACTAAAATAAAGTGTTCAGCTTCCAAAACATTTTTGCCACCGCAATTCTAAGCCCCAGTCGCCGCCACTGAATTTAGCTGCAATATATTTGTCAGTATTTTGATGTAGTATATTAAGAAGATCCTAATCCCTTGCTCTTTTGGGATTTTTCAATTACAGAAGTTTTATTTTACACATAAGGAAGTCTTCACAATTTTTTTTTAATTCAAAACAATAATCTTCTGCATAGTTTTATTTTTTCTATGATAAGTTTATTTGGCTGATCAGTGTTTCGTGTGTTTGATGTAGATCTGTAGTTTTAAATTAATTGATACATAAACTTTTCAGTGCTTTGATGCAAGACAATTTTAAACAAAAATGGCTTCTTCAAAACAAAAAGAAAAGCAAAGACAGAAGAACAATATTCTTATTGGTTCTCATGTGATATCCGAAAGAAAGATTTTATATATAATCAGATAACTTTTATTTTACTTCCTGCTTCGAGTTCTCTTTATAATTTTGAGAAATAATAAAATACAAAATGTAAGTTGGTGAGAGCTTTACGAAACATAAAGGATCTGCCTATTAGACAAAGGACTCGCGACTTCATTTAGCTCAGAAGGCCAAACTTAAGGCGTTTATTGAAAACACTGATTCTGTACATTTTTTTATAATTGAAATGAGCAAAGATGATGACACAACTGTCATATCTTATTAAAGATAATTGGAGAGCTCTTATCTGTCCGTCTTTTTTCATGTTCAAATTCAATCAATATTCAAGAAATTTATTTCGACTCTCAATTGAAGAAACAAAAGCCTGTCAATTAGCTTTGGAATGGAAAGAAAGCATATTATGGCATAACATTTTGACTCAAATTTCGCTTTTTTAAAAAATTGATATGGTAGAGCTGTTACGTTTTAGCACGATTTCACAATGGGGTCGTTTCCAAAATTTTAAAAGTATTCTTTTCTGAAAGAACATGCTTAAAAACATAGGATCTGACCATTTTAAAATAATTTGTTTAAGTTTAATATTTTTAAAAAATTACTTAAATCGGTACGCTTTCATTGTTTATGTCTTGTGCCGATGACATCACAAATGATGAAATGTCATTCAGTGTTGCCATTCACAGAACAAAATATTTAATTCGCATCTTTACTCATGTGTATTGGCAACGATATGGTTAATAGCAAGCGTAGAGCGCAATTTTAATTCGCTTCTTGATTATCATAACGTGGAAACGCGATAGAAAGATGCGCCAAAGAGCATCATTTGTGACGTCATCAAGACCACGCCTTCTTTGAAAAATCGGACATTAAAAAATAATAATAATTAAAAAATAACTGTTGGAAAAATGAAAGTATTTTCTTAGTCCATGTTTTTTTTTTTTTTTTTTTGCTTATTCTATCAATTTTAGTGACAAAAAGTACTACTTTTGACTGAAGGAAATAACCCCAATGCACTCTTCATGAAGAAGCGTGGAATAAAGAATGTTTCTAACACTTAAAATTGTTCGAAAAATCTCTTGAAGTGTTATGAGCTTCTTTGAGCATCACTTTAACTCTTTCACAATGTTAACAAATGATTTTGCAAAGTTCATTTTTCTTTCTATTTACTTACGTTACTTATTTTTAACTTAAATTGAGGCACTGAGAAGTAAAGGGATATAAGTGATAAAATTGAAAATTTGCTGATAAGCAGCAGAAATGATAGGAGAATCTGTCCTAGACTTTGAAACAAGAGATAGTACCAGTAGCTTTGGTAGGCGCTTGCTACACAGCATGATTTAGAAAAATAAATTCCTTGGAACATTTCCTGGGGCCGGAACTTTAAACGCGATTTTCTCGGAATTTTAAAACTTCCACTTACATTCCTTTGCCTCTCACAGCCCCATTTATTAAGTTTGATTTAAAACTCAACTGCATTATGCAGAAAATAAAATTGTGAAAATATATAACATGAACTCTCTTAAAAAATTCCAGCGATTTTAACTCAGACTGAGTAAATTTTCACTCCTTTCCAGTGTCGAAAACGCACTTTCCTTATAGGAGTGAATTTCATTCCTTTTGCGGAGCGTTTATTTTCACTCCTTTTGGATAAGCTAATTTCACTCCCTTTTGATAGGTGTTTTTCACTCTTTTTAAGACTAAATTAATATCCTAAATGAGTGGTTGCTTTCCGTTTTGGAAAGCCGCTATTTCACTCTTCTTTTAGAATAAAATAGGTAAAATCATTTCACTCTCTTTTGGTGAAATTGTGTTTTAAACGTGTTTTCATGTGCTTATGCTGTGTATTTGAATTTAAAACTGTTTTTAAAACTTATTTCATTTGAAAAAAAAAATAGTTTTTTTAATTTAAAAAATGAAAAAAAAAATGTTTTTAGTGTTTCCGAAGAGGATGCACAAGAACTGTATGGTAAGTACGAAGAATTTTCTTTTTTATTAAAACTTGAAATGGTAATATTTCTTGAACTACTCGTATATCGTTACAAATCATCCACTTGCAATATTACGTACATTTCCGAATCTAAAGATTGAAATAAAACTAAAAAACCCACACAGTTCCAAATAAATAGACTTAAAATTTTGAAACTCTATATTGATATTCTCGGTGTGCCTTTTAACGTTAATAATGTTTTAAAAGTTACATCAGTTCAAATTAATTTAAGAAGTCACTCATAAATTGTGACAAGATACGTTTGAATTCAATTTTGTTTCTTCGAGGCCATTCGTTAATTACGTAAGGACAATTTTGGCAATTTTTGACCTTCCCTTCCCCCCATGTAAGGGTATGTAAGACTCCCCCCCCCATCTTACGTAAGATTCTTTTTTTTCTTCACAATAATAAAATAACAAATATTACATCACTGGAATCGTTCTTAAATTAACTATTTTTTTTTTTTTTAATTTTTTCAAAAACATTTTTGAGTAAAGAAATGTTTACTGTAAAGAATCTAGACCGAATGTTTTTCGACAAATAATTTTTGTACATGATGCGATAATAATTAAAAATAAGACATGCAAAACACAGTGCGATTCTTTTATTATATTTTACACGTTTCATTCTTTGAAACACAAGTAAAAAACAGCTCATCCTATAATACATACTTTTACCTTCCTGAAGCAAATGAAATATAATATTTGCCAAACCACTTGACCGCGGATTTCTAATATAAAATATCGGCTTGGAAAATATTACTTAAGAATGGATCCACCAACCCCCCTCTCCAAGCAAGGGTATGTAGAGAATTCCCCCCCTCCCCCTCAGGACCCTGAATTAATGAATGGCCCGTTACACATATGAATGAGTGTATTATACAAAGCTTATGATACTCTTTAAAGTTTATTATACACAAAAACAATGTTTGATTAATTTAAAATATACGCAGTGGTTGGAGCTCCGACCATCGGAAGCGGATTCGGTATCCGACCTATAGATTTACGCATGGCCGGGTCTGTAACACCTGCCTAAAATATATATACAGTACACACACACCAAAGATGGTAACGACTGTTTCAAATGTCATATTTTGATTCGATGACCGAAATAAAATTGTTGATAACAGTCTCATTAATTTGGAAGAAAAAGTTACAAAACGTTCGCCGTAACATTGCACGTGGGTGATTTGTAACGATATAGCAGTTCAAGAAATATGAACAGTTACAAGTTTTAATAAAAAAGAAAATTCTTCGCACTTACCATTCAGTTTTTGTGCATTTCCTTCAGAATCCTCATTCGGCAACAAATAGTGTTTTAATTCATTAAATGAAGACATTCAGATAGCGACATCCACTTCGTATTCGCGACCAACGTTAGTTAAGCCTAACGTGGAGGTATAGAAGATTCTCTCTAAACAAAATCACGTGACAGAATCGAACCAATGAAAATGCTTTTGAGTTCTTCTTTTAAAGAATGTTTTTATTTTTCGCTCTTCAAAGGAGTGTTTCCGAATTTCACGCCAATAAGGAAAAGTTTTAGTCTTGGTTTTTTTCGTAAAGCGTCTTTTTTCGATAAAGCTAGCACTCAGAAAGAATGAATGCACCCGCAATAGATTTCACTCTTTTTAAGAGTTATTTTTTCGTTCTTTTGAATTAAGAGTGAAGTTTTCAAATGTCTGCTAATTAAAAAAAATAATAAGTAAATTCATGAAATACACCGCCAGCTCAGTCATTCCAGCCGAGGACTGCAATTTCGTGCTTATTAGCACTCATCAGCTCGGCATAGGAAGTGACTGAGCTGGAGGTGGTGAACCTCTTAAGGAAGCCAAGAGTTCCAAAAAAAAAAACTGGTAGCTAATATAGAATAAGCACTGACCAGACGAGTGACCGAAGCAATGGTTCGGTTCAACTAGAAGATTGAAGGCAAGGCATGGTAGTTTCAGTAAAATACCGCCCCATAGCCAGGGCTAAGGCAGAAATACATGAAATACACCGCCAGCTCAGTCAGTCCAGCGGAGGACTGCAGTTTCATGCTTATTAGCACTCATCAGCATGGCATAGGAAGTGACCGAGCTGAAGGTAGAAAACCTCTTAAGGAAGACAAGAGTGAAAAAAAAAAACTGGTAGCTAATATGGTTTTTTTGGCACTCTTGGCTTCCTTAAGAGGTTTTCCACCTCCAGCTCAGGCATTCCATATTCCGGGCAGACGAGTGCTAATAAGCACGAAACTGCAGTTCTCGACTGGAATGACTGAGTTGACGGTGTATTTCATGTATTTCTGCCTTAGCCCTGGCTATAGGGCGGTATTTTACTGAAATAAGTAAATTATTTTACTTCCTCAGGTCAACACTGCTCAGCTGCTTGGGACTCCTTCCTCTGCTGGCCTCCCGCATCAAGCGGACAAGTGCTTCGGCGCCCCTGCCCATTATTAGATTCTATGGGTACTGTGGTTGGGGAATCTACTCATCCAGGTCAGTGGAAGTGTTTATTGCGTTAAAAATAATCGAGCACTTTTGTCCTGTTGTAATTAAACCATATGACGACAAATGTGTCTTTAAAGAAAAGTCATCCGAGAAAAGAGCTTTTCTCGGATGACTTATCCCGAATCTCACACTTCGCTGCATTGAAAAAGGGGCTCCTTGAAACCCCGAAACACGTGCCTGCAATCAGTTTGCTGATTTGTGTTTGATTGCGTTGTTTGCTATTGTTGATAAGTAATATGTTACTCTTCAAAAATAAAAGTAAAAAATACTTTCCTTCGATTTGTATTTAATACAAATGTACGATAAATTGGAAAATCAACTGAGCGTAAAACTTTTAAACGTCCCAAAATAATTGTTAAAAATTATATTCTATTTTTTCCTAGTTTCCACAATAAATATGTAACATGCATTATTGAGCATAAATAAAATGTATCAAAAACTTTGAGTTATCATGTAAAACTTAACTAAATTAAGGCTCTCACCAGGGAGAATAAATGAAAACTATATTTTCGCTTAAAAATTAAGCAGTCCAAAGCTCCATTAAGGCAGTTAGAAGCAAAGGGATGTAAATAGGCTATTTAAAGTTTTGAGTAAATCGCGTTTAAAATTCGGATCCTAGGCTTTCAATTAAAAAGTTTTTCTAAATCATGCTGTACAGCAGCGCCTACTGGAAATTGTATAAGAGGCATTCAAATGAAATCAGGTCACTGTTGTAAAGTAACGGCAGCGATTTTATTAACTCAAAAATACTCGCCAAAACTGTTGGCACATTTATCTCATTGCGTCACTAGGCGGTCAATTTCATCCTTAAAGAAGCTAGCAGGTTGCTATCGGATCCAGGACTGTGTGTGTGAACCCAGTCACACACTTCGTCGTCCATTGTGATCCACGATATTCGGTGTGTCGTCTGCGAATAGCTTTTTTTAGAGTCCAAACACATGAAAGTCACACAGTGAAAGATCTGCACGGTGGGAGTTACAGCTTCAGCGTTTCCCACCGAAACTACTGCAATGTCGTCTTCACCGCATTGACCGTATTATGGACGCCTTTGGACAACATGCCTGGCCATTTCGACTTAATGGATCGTATAAGGCTCTGTAAAGTGGCTTGATAAGGCTGGGCATTGATGGTGGTTCCCCGTTTCAGGAACTCGGCAAGCAGTGGGCCCCTCCCCCTGAGTAAGCCCTTGTGATCAAAGAAGGACATGTTTCGTAGTGGACGCTAGCTTGTGTGTCCACCTTCTCTTCGGCGTTAAACCACACTGTCACTGTGCAACATGAAACGTTGCACATGCGTCAATCTCTCTACCAATAGATGGTGTCTCCATACATGCAGTTACGTGGCATCGTGTGACTTCTAACGTGAAGTTAGATGCACTGACCTGGTTTCAATTGAATGAACCTTATAGTACTATCTTTTATCCCAAGACAAAGGAGAGGTCCACCTACCATTTGTATTGGTTGTCTCCAATTTTTTAATTTTGTCACTTACATCCCTTTGTTTCTCACTGCCTCAATTCAGATATTTTGAAGCTACGAGCATTGTGAGGTTGAATGCATAGGCGGATTTACAGAGGTGCGCCGAACCCCCAACGTTTTTGGCCGAGTTCTGAAAAAAAACAACCTATTTTTCGCAGCTATAATACAAGTTTATTAACTTAAAATGAAACCCAAGAATACTATTAGTGCCTAGTGTCACTCAACACGCATCGCTAGTGCGAGAGATGTATTTCGAAGCGCATTATCAATAAGAGAACAATTATTAACCATTTGAAAGAAACACATTTCTTAAATTATTTTTTATTCGGTTTTCTGTTATAGAATAATTGTATCTTCTGTAATTCGGTATTTACAGGTATATCATTACAATTTCTTTTGATTTGAAACAACCATGGTTAATAAAGTCAAAAAACATGACTATGGTACAATTAGACAATCGCGCGTCAAGTTATGACGGGTGAAAATTGCTTCTATACTTGAACGAAGCAATTACCTGTTTGGTGATATTTTGACAGTTGAAATTATAACCCTAACTCCAGTGGATGAACCCTAAACTCCAGCAGGTAGCGGTTATTGTTGTGTGACCGCTTTTTCGTTTCTTCATTTTTCTAGTAAAATTAGTTTTACCAATGAAACAGTTAAGTTACCGGATTCAGTTCAGCCTTGTCAAAAATCAAGCATTTCCCGGCATGTCAAGCATTTCCAAAAGATATTATCAAATTTTCAATAACTTAATGAATTTTTGGTGCTTCAACAGTGAAATAATGCCGTCACGAGTGCTATGGTCTCGAGTTTCACTTTTGGTGATGTCAGAACGTTACGCGATCAGTGATTTTGGCTATTATATATGTATGAGAATATACTTTATTAAAAACCTTATAAACTGTTTCAAGTTCTTGCACATTATTCCAGTAAACAGTGCTATAAAATCAGCTCTGAAATCAACTAAAAATCAACATTTGTGATGGGACAAACTTTCAAAATTTTTCGAAAGAAGTTTTCTGGAACCCCTCCGCCCCCCCCCCCCCATCTGTTCTGGGACATACCTTCCTCCCTCAGATCCTATTATTGTTGCACCCCCAGAACTCACAGTTCAAATCTGCCTACGGATTGTAATGCCGAAACACTGCCCTTGAGTGAAACTATGAATGAAAGTGCGAATCGTCAGAAAACATTCCTCTTGAAAAAACGAAATAATTTCCTCTTCGCTTAGCTAACACTCATGTGTACAATTGACGTTAATACTATTAACTTGATACATTAACGCTTACTTAAAATAAAACGATTTATGTTTTAAACGCAAATTTGTTTAGATACTTTTTTGGATTACATTAAAAATGGCGATTAGAGAAAAAAAGGAATGTCAACAAATAAATATACTTCCATTCGCTACCGGCGATCAGAAATTTTTCTCAATCTGGATCTGTACTCTTAACATACAACTTTTGCAATTTTCCAAAAATCCATTCCCCATTCGCATACGAATCTTCCATTAGGTTTCGTTAAGATAATTGGTTTTATTTAAACGAGATACATCCGCATGGTAATCGTATCTCATAACCATACAATAATTTTTCCTTTATTAAAAATTGTGTGCTGTTTTTTTCCTCTTAGAACACTCCAATTTGCAATCGTCTTATTTTTTAACGCATCGCTCTTTTCAGAAAATATTTTAACGTCATGTCTTCCTTAAATGTCGGATGTGGAACCTCATATTTGAATTTAAAAAAATCTTTTTCTATACAGAAAAATGCATTTTTTTTTCTATATTTTCATATCTTTTTTTTTCTTTTAAGAAAAATGTAGCTTTCAAAATAAAGCTACTTTTTACAAATTGATTCAAATTGCATTTTTATTTAAATCATCTTTTAACAATGGATTAAATGTTTTTCTTTTACTTTTTCTGAAAGAACAAGAATATTTACATTATAAGAATCATTTAAATGTTTCTTCTAGAAAAAAAGAAAGAGATAATAAAATACAACATATCAAGAGTCGCTATTATTTCTTTTGAACCTAATCTCTGGGAAATTCTTCCGGTGATATATGCAAAAATAAACTATTTTTAACTAAAAGCCTCGTTTAATTGACCTAATCATTTTAATCGTTATCGAATAAATTAGTCGTGAAATATCTCTTTGAGGTTACGAAATACTTCTTCGGCTTAAATGAAATTTTCTTTAACGAAACTAGAATCATGTTCATTTTAATTTCAAATTTGTATTTGTACAAAAGCTTTTCATATTCTAATTCTGAGCTACCCGTTAAATAATAGGAAATCTGATATTTATTTGAATTTAGTTGAACAGCTATTAGAAGTTGGAAAACAATAGCAGTTTGCAATGAAATGAAATGGATGCGTTAGACTTAGTTTACTACGAAACACTGATTTCCATGTTCTGCTTACAGTTCCCAAAAATAGAATTTAACACTGCCAATTTCCTGCTAATGGTGAATGCGTTATCTAACTCCCATGGCGATAGCATAGATCAGAGGATTGTGGACAAACGAGATTTAGTCTTTTAACACTTGCATTCCAATCTAAAGTAGTTCCTGTTACTTAGTAAATGCGATTTAAAAATTCCCTTTCAGAAAGCGTAACTTTTAATCATGCAAGGTTGCACTTTGCGCCTCTTATTTTGATCAGAAAGCACTTAAAAAGGCAATTTGAGGTAAAATGAACGCATGCTTAAATTTTGATTAGAAGATAAAATAATTGTGTGCTGCTACTAAGTGAACTCTAATTGAATTGGTTTTACCACACGCCTGGCAAATCGATTTACTCCATAAAATACAAAGTAGAGAAAAGTGATGGCGGCTTCTTAAAAGGATTGGGGCATCCGGGTTGTATTTCGTACATTTACAAGATTTAAATGTACAAAACCAAAACTTTATTATAAATTCATATAGTTCAAGTGAATGTAATACGTTTAAAGTCGTTACCAAGCATAATAGTCATATGTATTCCAGTAGCAGACTCTTGGTATTAGTGTAGCAGGCGACCAAATACTCTAGTTATAAAGTTACTCAATAGATGGCGCAACTTAAACTACGTTTACATAAAGAACAATTTATCTCAGTTGCACCATCTATTTAGTGATTAGATCGCTTGAGCAGTAGGTTGCCTGTTACACAAATACCATCTTCTCAAATCGGCATTAGTTCTATTAAAATTGAAAAGTCTGAATGTTTGTAATAGAACATTCATTGCGTGCCCTTTATTTCAATTTTTCATTAAAAAAAATTTTATTTAGAAAATCAAAGAGGCCAAATTATAAGTAGTAAGTAAAGCTTGAGGATTCCTCAAGCAATATTTTCTAGATTGCTGATTTATTCGTTCTAAGTAGAACAAGATTATTACTGATACTGTGGCAACTTAAATCAACAATTGAATTCCGTTTTCCAAATACCAAACGTGAGACATCTCGTGAGCAAACATCCTTTGTTGAAGCTCCATTTTTGTGCGTTTGAACTACAAAAACAAAATATTGATGAATGACAAACTACAATCAGTAACCCCTAGTTGCATCGCGCCTCGTTATATCGCCCATTCAGATATATTGCGCTTTTCCTTTGTCTCCCGAAACATTATATGAGAATAATAGTATTGCTTTATAATTGACACAAACAAAAAATTTTACATTTCTCAAAAAAGTGTTTTCTTTTTCCATTTTTTTTAATTGTTATTTTTTTTAATGCCATTGGAAATTTAAAAAAACATCTTTTCCAATGAATGAACAAAACTGTCATATTTTAGACAAACTTAATTCGTTGCAATTTAAGTTACAACTTTCGATTCGTATTCCACCATAAAACAATAAAAATATTTAAAATAAATTTTCCTTAATTTAAGAGTAAAATTGGTAAACAATTTTTATTGAATAAGAAAATCGTCCTTATATGATAATAAGTAAATATTTTTGCAGATGCACATGTCATCAATTGTTACGTTAATTGAATTGTTACTTTTTATTTCCTCTGTTATGTCGTGTTTTTGAATATATCGTGTTTTTTTTTTTTTTTTTTTTCGTCTCATGACAAGCGCAATGTATTAAAGGATTACTGTAGTACTGTAGTTACTGTAGTAATGATTTAAATATAATGAGGTTCTACTGATTAAAAGCTACCCAAAATAGTGAATCTGCAGTTTACCGAAGAGATCATCGCAGAAGATGATGGTATAAACGTGAACTTCCATCTTAAAAAAATTAATGATTTTACATCTTAAAAAATAACACGAAAATCACTACCATAAGAATAAACGTTTTCTGTAAAGCTGAAAAATTCTGAATTTAATTTAATAAATTTATCCTTCTGTTATTTTACTTAAAAGCAGTTGAAAGCTAGAAATTTCAGAAATTCTCAATATTTAAAATATACTCGAAGCTTATGTATCTGGAATGTGCTGTTATTTTATCCCTTGTGCTGCAAAAATAACAGCTAAGTTTGAATATTAAACTCTCTTATGAAATAAAAGAGTTTCAAAAATTGCAAGTAATAAAACTGTTTATTTCAAATGACGTATTCATTCCCTTGTGACAGCATTTTAAGAAAGAACTTATCACGGTTATCCTTTCATCTAGAGGGATAATGACAACAAACAAAACTTTTCTATCCATTTGACTTTTTGAATAATATTTGTTTTAATGGATATGACTATTGCAGAAATTAAACAAAACTAATTCCTCCAGGGATTATTTCTGATTTATTTGAACTTTTTTCTTCCAGAATGTATGAGCATAAATTCTACACGGAATTGAAAGAGACATAATTCTTCACAATAAATACAATCTTAATTTGTTTTCAATTCACTTCATTTCATAAGTTATTTTCCGATGATTACCATAAAATTGAATTTTTTCTCTCTATCTAAAATCTTAGAGTAACTAAACGATACATTCGTGAACATCGAAAAGGCTTAAATAATAGAAAATATCTGTCTGTATTGTTCAAAATTTTAATTAATCGAGACTGACTTAGAAAATCGCTTTGTTTTGCTTTTATCGTATTTATGAAAGCCTTTTGAGAAAAAATATTGAAAGTTGGGCCTGTTCATTAAATTAATACGCTTTCAAAAATATGCGAGATTTCACTTTTGCGCTTTCAAAGGAACTGTGGGACTGATAGTTAATTTCTGAAATGTTTATTTTACGTTCTCAACGCAAAACTATTGTTGCATTTTCGATTTCAATCTGAGGATTAAATGAATGATAAAATTAACGCTGTTAAAGCGTAAAAATTGCAGAAAAACTTATAACACGCGTTGCAAGTAGAGTTTTAAAAAACCCGAAATTAATTGAAATGAGGGGAAATATCGAAATTTCGGGGAGAGGAGGACTTAGGAGAAGTTTGAAATTTTGAAGGGAAAAAACTGTTACATAATTTAAAACCTGGTGCTGTGCTTTTTCACAGAAACAGAACTTTCAATTTCGGATTAATGAATTTCGAACTTGATAAGGATGTACAAAACTTTTTTATACACCATAAGGGGCATTTTTACTACAATACTACAAAGTGCCTGATTAAGTTACTGCGTCCGTATCAACAATCACAAAACATTTTATGTTGATTCTATTAATATTGTGCATTTGTGACATAAATTGCTCGTCTGTAGTTAATGTAATGAACAAAAGATTTAAATGCAACTAATTAAATTAACTTATATCATAATCATTGTTTCCATCTTTCGGTACTACTAACGCTTAATTAGTGCAAACGCTAGTAAAAACTAAAGTGAGAGGCGTTAAAATATTTTGGGTAAATGAGAATATTTCCATACCCAGACACGAGAAACACGGCATCTGTCGAATGTTCAAAAGATTTTTTTTAAGTAAGTCAGAGAAGAAAGAAAAATACATGGGACGTTTGGTACGTAAGTTCCGCTTTGAAATACAGAAAAACAAATACAGATACAGTAAAGAAATATACTGCACAAAAGTCTACCACCCTTACACTATTTTTTTATTTGGTCGACAACACAGGCGGCACATTTTATAAGAGAGGGCACAAAAACTTGTACTACGGTATGTCAAGTGCCTGAAAATCACGGAAGCTGTGTCAAAAAATAGTTAAGTAGGGTAGATTTTTTCTGTGATAAATTTGAGAAGTGTATCTAGTCCTCATAGGCATAATAGTCAATGATCAAGTAACTCTCCTGACGTCATCAACAATGAAATTCGCGCCACGGCATGGTATTTGATAATATATTTTTTAGTAATGTTTGACATGCAGGGAAATGCTTTATTTTGACGAAGCTGAACTGGATCCGGTATCTTAACTGTTTCACTGGTAAGACTCATTTTTGGGGAATGAAGAAACGAAAAAGTGGTCAACAATGAAAGCTGACTTCTGGAGTTCAGGGTTAATCCTCTAGAGTTTGGTGATATTTTGATAGTTTTAACCGTAACAAGCAACTTCTTCGTTCAAATGTAGAAGAAATTTTCATCCGTCATATGTGTGTTATGTTACCTGTACGTTTTTTTTCAAAAAATCATGATTGGTCCCTTATATGGACAATGCATAAAGCTCAGCTTCAATACTAGTGAAAAACTACAATATTTCTTCTAGTCTCTTGCATGAACTCAAAGCGAACTTTCAGCGCCCTCTCAATATCTACGTGAGGTCTAACAATCAATATTCTCCAAATTTCGACAATCGATTTACGTAGATAATCGAAATTATTTTTCTAAATTCAGTTTCAGTGACATTCTGATTAACACACGAGGGTCAGGCAAAAAGTCAGTTGTAGTGTTAAAAACAAGGCAAGATACAAATTTAAAAGTAAATTTATTTGTACATTCAAGTTCCATTCCAAATCTATTTTTCAATTTAATTACCTTCCATTATTAAGGTATCTGTTTAGACATGGTACACGTTCTTCAATTCTTTCTGCAAAGAAATCCCAGCAAAGCCCGACAATCATTTTCAGGCTTCAGCTTTCACCTTGCCATCCGAGTGCCATCGTCGGTTTGAAACGTTCTTCTTTCATGGGGCCAAAAACATGGAAGTCTCAGGAAAAGTCTGGGCTAAAGTATGAGAGATCTGGAGTGAGTAAAGACTTCCATTCCTGAGTCAAAGACCTCAAGTCACAACTCACATGATAGATTTTACAGCAAAGCATTGGCAAAAAATCAGGTTTCTTTCCCTAGTTTTACGCAAAAAGTGTCTACCATTCCTCGATGTTGAGTCACGTGACTTGGGCTCTTGGCATCAGCTTTTGATTGGGCCCTCCATTAACTAATTCCTGCTGTAAGGGGGGGGGGATCCTACACATGCCAGGTAAAATTTTTCAGAAGCCCGCGAGTTTGTTTCTCTGCATGTGGTCTTCGTTGAAAGGCAAGAGCGCAAGGCATCTTGAAAGCTTTTCTGAGTGTCGATTTTATGGTAATTTAGATGCAGTTATACCTTTTCGGCCACAGAAAACGGAACGCTGTACAAAATTTCCGATTTGCAGCTCTCGAGACATATTAGCGACTAATTTTCAGAAAAAAAAAATAAATTTGCCTTGTGCAAGAAGCTATGTCACATGAGAAAGATAAATTTTTGTAGTTCTGCCACACAGTTTCATCAAAATTTCTTTCGAACGAAAATTTTTTCAAGCTTGCTTTATTAACTTTCTGACTGACTACGTTCATTTATCTCCTCACACTGAAGAAATAATTTCCTGTGACTTTGAATTATATGATTCTGGACTCATTGAAAGTTACAAGAAATATACCGTACTATGTTATATTAAATCAGATTACAGAATAACTTCGATTTAACGACTTCCTCAATTTAAGGATACATTTCACCTGTCCCGATTTGATCAGCATTGAATGTCTATGGTTTTCGATTTCACAATTACTTTTCCCTGTTTCTTGACAATTGTTAAATTGAGGTTATACTCTATTTTAAAAAAATAACCGTCATTGAGGTAGTGATTAACGTGAAACTTTTATCATTTCTTTTCTTTACATTTTGAAATATCACTTCGCCCACATTTTTTCTCTCACGCCCCACTCTTATTGCTTCTGCGCCTGACTTAAAACACATTCACAACAAAACTGTATATTTTAATGAAGAAAATAGATTATAAACATCGAGGAAACCAATTAGTACCCGAAATCCCCTTTTATGTACTGCCAAAAACAATGTAAAATATAAAGTTACGATTTAAAACAATGTAACAAACTTAATTTCTTTAATAAAATATAAAACTTACATAAGCTTGTTTTATAAAACTTTCGTTTTGAACAAACGAATTTCAAGGCTGAACCTAAGCAATTTAGATAACACTTTTTAAACAGATGACTTAAATCAAAAAGATCTTCAAAAACCTGCATTATTTGAAGTATTTTAAATGAACAAAATCCACAAATATAAGCTTGCTGAGGTTCAGAATTCAAAATTAATTTATTGAATTTATTAACAAAACTAACTCTATAATTATTTTTCATTGCTTTTGGCAAAAATTTAAAACAATTGCGTCTCATCCATCACAAAAAAAGTCGAGGATCAGAACTTCTAATCCCTCACATAAAAAGTTGCACTTCAATAAATATAAATATAGTTACATAAAACAAATCCTACCGAGAGATAAATACCAGATTTAGAAACAACTCTGAACTTCTAATACCTTAACTCTCTCACAGAATCGTGTAGTTAAACCAATTCGATTCATCAGCAAATTACATTTCACTCGTAGCTCTCTAACTAGTAAAAGAGATTCGAATGCTTTCTAATTCAAAGGTGCATTATAATTCATTCCACTAAACTCGAATATCTACCCTAGGATATCATGTTTCGCGCACATCGACCTGAAATTACATTCGACGATGAAGAATTGCTACCTTTCCTTTTCAGCTTTAAGGTGCATCGTATATTCAAATGCAAATCAAATGAATAATGTTATTTATTTTCAGACATGTACGCAGTAAGAACGTGTAGTGATGACGGATTCTGGATGGGGAATGTTACGAACTTTACTCGCTGTTTGGCAAACATCGAAGTAAGTTCATCTGATTTCTGGTCTGGAATGTGGTAGTGATATTCACAGAAAAATTTTCTCACACGATCTGCGAATCGAATTTACAAATATTAAATTCAATAGATGAATTTGAATTTAAGGGGGTCCGGGACACAAAAATCGTCAAATTTTGCAATTTTTTTTTATCAAGTGAAAAATTACTCCGTTTTTTTCTGCTTAAGAGGACGTTTGAATCTTGTTTCTATCTTAATTAGAACGAAAGATATAATTATTTTTGTTGCATGCATCTAACTAATGCGTACCTAACTTTAAAACTTTAAACGCGTTTTTCTCCATGATGCAATTTTTCTCGATTTCTTGCATTCAAACTCTTATAAGTCAGGAACCGATAAAGATAAAGTAATGAAACTTGGAGCATATCTTTTTCAAACAGTTGACTTTAATTTTTATTCGGCGAATTTGAAAAAAACGTTTAGAGCAAAAATTATGATTTTTAAAAAAAAAAGTATCTTTGAATTTTTCGAAATTTTTCTTCAAATATTTTTTATTTTTTATTGAATCAATATTTTTAAAATCGCCGAATAAAAATTAAAGCTTAGTATTTGTGCGTAATTTATTTTAAAAAAAATTGAAAATTGGTCAAGAATATTTTGAGTTATAGCAATTTAAAGCAACCCCATTTTTTAAAAAAAAACTAATTAAATTTAAATTAAAAAATTTTTTTTTTTCATATTTATGTTATGATTTTGCTTATTAAATAAATGGTAAATCAGTGCAAAAAATTTCAAAACTCTAAAGTATATAATAAAAAAAAATTCAAAATGTGTCCCGGACCCCCTTAAATATAGTTGTATTGATCGGTTTTTTTAAAATGGTAACTTTGGGCTCCACTTGAACCCTCAAGAATACGGGTCGTGAACAAAATATTCTCATCATTAATTAAAAGAGTATACCTGGTATAGTCCGACCGCCAAAAAATGACCCTTGTCAACGGTTGAAAACCGTTCCATTCCTAAAAATAGGTAGCAAAGGAAGAAAGGACGAGTACCATACTTGAAAGTTTAGCAACATTTTGGCGATATGAAAAAAAAAATTTACTCCTCATATATTTTCTTTATGTGGTTATTTAGACCTGAAAGATTTAAGTTGCTTCAATAACTGCGTTCAGTTGGCGAAAAAGTAATTAATGACAAGCCTTGCATTCTTTATTACAACTCTACTCGACCCAATTTTCAATTGAAATCGATTATCGTGAGTGCTATTATCTCTGACCGATGGCTGCCGAAGGAAGTAAAACCAAAACCCACCCACTTACGCAGGATGTGACCTGTCCAATGAGACAACTGCCTTGACCACAAAAAATTAAAATGTTTTACCCCTTCGGCTATTTTTTTTAAATTTCAAGGTAACGTATTCAATCTACAGAAGCAATGACGCACTTTGAAATTCCAATCCAACTTTTCTCTCCA
This sequence comes from Uloborus diversus, assembly GCF_026930045.1. Lineage (NCBI taxonomy): Eukaryota > Metazoa > Arthropoda > Arachnida > Araneae > Uloboridae > Uloborus > Uloborus diversus. Next base: position 104,376,553 of record NC_072732.1, read on the forward strand.
TATCGCCCCTTCACGAAAATGGACAATTCCGAAACGAGGCGAAGCAAAGGCTCAACTTTTCACGGTCGGACTATATTCAGCGCTATAAGCCCTAGATTGTAACTTAAGTAGCGACACGTCCACCATCTTGGGGCTGAATGCCGCTTTCTTCCTATGTCTGCTGTAATGAAGTAGCCTGTTTTGCTTCTTGTTTGTGGCTCTTCTTAACTGTGGATAAACATCAAGTTCAAAAGAAACCACAATCAAGAAGCAAAACACGCTACTTCATTACAGCAGACATAGGAAGAAAGCATCGTTTGGTCCCAAGATGGCGGTCGTGGCTCTACTTTATTCTACGATTTAGGGCATTAATAGAGGAAAGTGCTGCCCTTTCTAGCTTCTAATTGTAATCTTTTCTTTCTGCCCGGGGTAATTTGAAATGTTAAGTCTTAGTTCCCTTGTCTCAAAGATTCGGTTTACTAGTCGGAGTAGTGCGTGTTTTTCTCATCGCATGACTCGGACGATTTTCTGCAGCTTCAAAACCCAGACTTAGGCAGAGTTCGAACCCGTCATCAAAACATAAGTGCGTAAGATGAAAAGCAGTTTTAACTTTTACTGACGTTTCAAACTAAACTGTTTGTTGCAAGAAACTAGTTTATTTTTAGCCAAAAAATGTTTTAGCCTAAAAATAAGCATATACAGAAGTTGTCTGGCTTACACATACCACTTTTGAATCAAAGTACTTTTTTGAATGTTGCAGGACCTTTATGCAGATTCGTGGACGCCAACCATTGTCGCTCTCATCGTCATCATCGGGTCAGCTGTGTCCATCATCACATTGTCCTTGTCTCTCTTCATATTCTTTTACTTCAAGTAAGCGCTCTTTCCTATCCAGAATCCATTCCATACACAATCCCAAGACGAATAAAAGTCGAAAACTCTTATACCATGTTTTATTGAGTCGAGGTTAACAAGTAACTAAAATTAGAAAATTTGAAAAAACCCGACTGGGTGGCAAATTTAGAATCAAGAGGGAAAATTGAACATCCTTTTAAAATCCTTACACTATTAAAAATCACTTACAAATATTTTATTTGTTAACAAAGAGAAACTGGAACTGGCACCAGATAAACATCTTAAATCATTGCTTTTAATTTCCTTGTTGGTCAACAAGGAATTCGGTAACCAATCGCGTGAATAAAAGCTTAGACGTATTTAAAACCTGCTTTAAAAGCGTTATAATTCGAATTCTATGCAACATAAAAGTTTCAAACGCATGAAAATGTTTCTCTCTATTTTGGTAGTAAATTTTCAAAACTTTAATTATGTTTTCAATGAAAAAATCGCAAAAAACTTTCAGAGGTGTTTAATTAATATTTTCGTTAATTAATGTCATCCGCAACCTAGCTAAGAACACTCTCGGTCAACCATTCTTTGGAACAAATTTTTTAATCTTAAATCAGTCCATCCGTTTAGACGCTAGAATTGCACAGACGATACACAGATACACAGACACGTCAAACTTATAATCCGCTTCCTTTGTGTGTCGGGGGTTAAAAAGAAGCGAATTTGTTCCTAAAAACTTACACGATTTAAAAAAATCTCGAAAATTAATTCACTAAATAATGAATAGCTTGAGAGAAGTTAAACGTATTCGTTTTCACGTCCCTTCTAGTTTTTATATTGTTTTAGAATCTTCGCAATAAATAGAATATCGAACATGAAGATTCTGATATGAATTGAACGCAGCAGACAACTCCGATTCTACATGAAATACTAATGTTTTTTTATAAGTACATGATAGTTTTCTATATTATTCCTACATTTATTTTTAAATAATTATCTTTTTCTTCCGTCGTGTTCTTTGCAATAACGTCGAACAGCGACATGTTCTAGTGCTTTGATGTCAATTATTTTGAAAACATGTTCTAGCGTTATCAATCTTTTCAAGTCCCAATATTCTCCCCTTCCCGCAAACCATCGTAGTCCCAAAATCATTTTCCTTTTCCTGTATTTTTTCCCATTTTTTTTCTACCATTATAGTAAAGAAGTGGCACTGAGTTTCACCCACTTCGGAGTATTTCTTCATGGTGTTGCATTCTTTACAAACAGCAGTATAAAGTAGAAGTCAACACTTTCATGAAGTTAATAATTTTTAGTAAGCATACACATAATTGCCATACAGAAACATGCCATTGTTAATCCCTTTTAAAATATTTAATCTTTTCCCACTCCCAATTAGCAAAAGTTAGCCCAAAGTTTTACTCTTCAGCTCCATCGATTCCTATGCCTGCATGATTCAAAATTTATTCGAAAATTGAAGGGCTTGCTGCGAAAAGGAGATACAGTCCGACTACGGACAATATGGAGAGGCGAACACCCGGTTTATAGGCGAAAATGAACGCATCTATTAGTTTACAAGGGTGGTAGTGTTTTAGTTACCCAAGTGCGCTTTTGACTATAAATTATTCTGACAGTTTTTTTAAATAACCCTTTGTTCAGGACACTATTTTTTTGAGCAATCACAATTGCTTATTGCTTTCATTTGACTGTTTTGATGTCCTTTGATTTTATTTTCCCACCGCCACCCTCCGCACCATCCCCGTCGACCGGCTCCTCACGATGCTGCTCTTCTAGCGAAAGCCGTCTCCAGGTTGCATCCATGTCCTACACACACGCGCATACGTACACAACTACACACACACATACACCTACACAAACAAATACACACACGCATACATACAGACACACACACACACACAAAAACATGCGCACACACGTACACACAACCACCCTTACATTCATGCCTGCACACAGACACAAACACATATGTCTACACACACATACACATACCCCCCACCCACACACACATTCATACACACAACTACCCACACACTTATACCAGCACACAGACACAAACACACATCCCTACATACACATACCCCCTACATACACATACACATACCCCCTACGCACAAACACACATACCTCTCACACACAAACACACATGCCTAGATACACACACTCGTGATTGCGAAAAACATAATTTGAATTCAAGACGTCAAAATTCAAATTAATTTTCTTTTTCTTAATTTTTTTATTATTTATTTATTTTTATTTTATTTTTATTTTTTTTTTTTTTTGATCTAAACTATATTCGATCTATGTTCTCTGTACAAAAATAATTGATTTATTTTTTTACAGCATAATTGTGAGCTTACCATTTTGCTTTTACATTTCCGGACCAAAATAAAACTTTTGTTGTTGTTGTTTCCATAGAAAATCTCTCCCCCCCCCCCCGCTCACTTTCAATTTAGAGAATGCAATAAAATAATAAGACCCTAGTGACATTATAAAACACGTGCATCAAAATCTCGTCGCTATTTTCCCTTATCCCCAGCTAGATTCATTCGGATGGAATCGTCCGAACTTGTCCGTTTGCCAGATTCCACGTCTTCTTTGGTCTGACTGTAGCTCCAATTTCAATGTTTACATAAGCTCGGCAGAAGAGCTTAAAACATCAATCCATTTTTTTTTTCTTTTCGTATTTTGAAATCTCTTCTTGTGTGCTTCTCAGTAGTTATACAAGACGAGTTACAATTATTCACAAAATTAAAAAATTGTCATTTGCTGCTTTATGTGTTGAGACGGACCTCTTGAAAGTTGAAATTAGGAGCTACAGTCAAGCCCGCTTATTAGAATATCGGTTAAAAGAATATCCCCCTTAATGTAATACATTTTCAGTGCACCAAACCGCTGATATCTATTTTAATCCCGCTTAATGGAATATCCCGCTCATTAGAATAGTTTTTTGTGGAAAATTGGCTAATTCCATCAAGCAGGCTCGACTATCGTACTTCTATTTTTGCAGCCAGCCCTTCAATTCGCAATTGATATTTAATGTTTGTTATACCTTTATCTCAAAATTGTTCTTCCGGTATCTATTCTTTATATGCTGTATTCACCCCAATTACTGTTTAAAAAGTCATTTCATCTCAAAATGATCAAACCCTATTTCTGCCATCTCTTTGCCAAAAAGGACTGAATATGGCGGAATGAATCAGAATTTTCTGAAATGTTAAGAATGTGAATCAAGAAAATAAAGCATTGACAATAAATAGGAAGTTCGTCGAATTGAATTTTTCTCGGAGGAAATTCTTTTTCAACCTAAGAAATTTCAGGTGACGAATTGCGATTGGAGGAGAGGTTTGATTCAATTTTGACGTTAAACGGCAGAAATAGTTAGCTCTGAAGGAAAAAAGTTCAATATGCTTTTCATACGAGAAGAAAAAAACAAATTGCATCCATTCTAATGGTTCGACAACATATGTATTGAAGTCATAATCAAATTTGATTGTAAATTTTATTGCATGCATAAAAATGCTAAAATTTTCTCTACAAAGAATAAATATTAAAATCCGTATATCTCTAAGTATAGAGCAACTGCTCGCAACTTTTTTTGATGATCTGTGCCTGGGGAATGAACCTACTTCCTCTCTCGTACTGTATGGAAATCCAAAGGCTTCATGGTAAAAGGTAGGGAGTTGATAGAGATATTAATGTTCTTGGAAGAAAAATTTTAACATCAATCACTTTTTCTGCTTCAAAACATAAGTGTACCATCAAATGATTCACAAATTTTAGGAATGTTAAACAAAAGTTTTTAGTTTTAAATATAAAATATTGAGATTGAAAGTCTTCTTCCTGTGGTAAAATTGTTTTACTTTTTAATCGTTTGCCGAAACGAAAAAAAAAACACTCGAATTTAGAATGAAAAGAAAATATTTACATCTCAATTTGTGTAAAAAAAAATAAAATATACTGCAGCTCTTTCTTTTGTAAGAACATCTTGTAAGTCAAAAAAAGCACTTTAAAATTAGTAAATCGAGTTATCTAATCAAGGAATCATTACCTTTATCAATAACTAGCAGTACCCGCACAGCGATGCCCGTGCTAAAAATGTAATGGAGGTCCGTTGAATAAAAAAAATTGACGCCCCCTTCCCCTCTGATGTGAAATGATCATTTTTCTTTGTATAAAATGCGTATTCACCTTTCAAAAAAAAAAAAAAAACTATACATTTGCTCTAAAACTCTATTTAGCGAGTGAAGCGGTTTTTACTGCAATATAAAATATTTCGCAAAATAAACAAAAAAGACAACAAATAATATCTTTCAAATGTAAAAATAATTCCATAACTCTATTTTTTATCGCCAAACTTGCCCAGCAACCACGCTATCATAATCCATCCGTTCCAAATATTGACGACAGTAAGTTTAAGTATTAAATGCAAACTGAGGAAATATACAATGGATTCAAAAAGCGTAACCGTGGAAACGTGAAAATAAAACAGTTGACAACCTGAATCAAAATGACATATTTCGAAATTGATTTTAAAACGCTTGTAACTTTTTTCCTTTGAAGATAGAAACTAATTTTTTCGACCATAGGTCGAGATATTTCTGGATTAAAAAATGTCGCTTTTTTTTAATGGTGTCAAAAAGAAAACTGTGGGACAATTCCATCACTTTTTATTGATAGATTTAATGAAGAAAGTAGTGCCTAAATTTCAGCTAAGCCTAAAAAAGTTCGAGCTAAAAACGCAAATTACTCCCGGCGTAATGAAGTTAGAGCATCGAAACAAATTGCTTAGAACGCGGAAAAATCTACCCTTTTCAACGATATATAATATTAATATGTGCAAGTATTTTGTCACCCCTTTAATAGCCAATAATAGGCAATTTACGTGAAATTTGGGCCCAAATTGGAATAAAAAAATAACTATTTATCGGATTTTTTTCGAATTATAGCCTATGTTACTCAGTGAGAAGGCACCTTTCATACAGTGAAAGAATTTTTCAAATAGGTGCAGTGGTTCCGGAGATTACCTCGAACATATAAACACACAAAAATTCGTCCTCTCTCTTTATAATATTAGAAAAGATAACTAAACGTAAAAGATAATTTTGCTTCTCATTTACAGCTTGTCTTCTATTTCTAGAAACACTATTACTTATTAGAAGAAAAAAAACTATTCTATTTTATTTATTTTCTTTATCGCAATTGAATACAGAAAAAAAATTACAGAATTTTTTTGCGTATTACATAAAGAAGTTCTTTCATGTGAAACCTTTTATGTGATTCATGCTATGTATACGTTGAAAACAAAAGATAAAAGCTTCCTGAATCTTCTTCGTCTATTTTGAACGCGCTTACCTCTAAAAACCAACGTTTCATTCCAAGGCAATGCAACTTTCTCAAGCTATTTTTTATCGAATTCCACAAATACAAAATCATATTTATAAAGCAGTACTTTTACGAATTCGCCGATGGCAACATGTTCTCTGTAATGCTACTACTTTTACAAAGACTAAAAATGTTTTTCCGTTGAAAACATTTTAGATTTGTTTTAGTTACTTACAAGTGGAAAATATACGTCAACAATGTTATCGAAATTCAATACTTATTTTATATTCGGGGCAGAAATATCAGTTCATACAAACTGAGTTCCAGAACGGATCGCTTCAGAACAAAATATTGAATTCGTTGGCAAAAAGGAAATGAATGCTATTTGAAAATTATGAGCAAAAGTGGAAAAGTCGTTTTCAAGCATCAACCAATAAAATGTAAACGTCAGTTATAAAACTTTTATCGAGTGAACGAAAGGTAACGTTCTCCTATCATTAAATTACACTTGGGATCAATTTTGGAAACAATTTCGGTTGGTTTAGATTTTTCAGCTGTTTTAGAGTAAAATCATTGAGAAGCGATAAAAAAGAGAGTGAATACTTTCATTTGTGAAACAGTCACCAAGACAAGTCACGTGTTAAGTTTTAAAGCGTAGCATTGGAAGAAATCGGGTTTCACGCAAAACGTGTTAACCATTCGTCGTTGTTGAGTCACGTGACTTGGGGCCTTTGGGTCAGCTTTTGCTAAGCCAATGATTGGACATGCTCCCTGGATTTTAATTCCTGCTCTAAGGGTAAAATAGGCAATTTCATATCAAAAGTGTACAGTTCCTTCAATCACGACTGGTTTTATTTACGTGTTGGTTCCCTTTCGTGAATGTGACCACTAGGGGTTCGATTAAAACTTTTTTTGCAATTTTGTTTATGCAGTTTTTTCGACACATACACACACAAAAAGAGTCACATTTTCCAAAAATAGTCGAAATGAAATCCTCATACCTCAAAACGTGCAAGTCAGTCAGAATTCAAAATTCAAAAATTAAGATATAGAAGTACGTAAAAACAAAATACATACAGACTTGTTTAAATGCATTATGTTTTTAAAATCCAGGAAGTCAATAGCCCTCTCCTGACCCCTCTAACTGATGGGCCCATAGAGGTAGGAGTGCTATTCCTACATCCATGTATGGGCCTAGGAATAAAATGCGAAATTAACTTCAAATGTGAATTTGAAATGCGTTTAATGTACCATTTGAAGTTAATAATTCAGTGTTGTAGCAACATTGAGGAATTTCCATGAATTGCTTTCGAACCCTCACGGCGAATTCAGATTTAGAAATATCCGTTGCTCTTCATTGGAAATCGAAACTGCTCCGCAAGTGTGGACATTTTAATTGCAAATTCTGTTGCGGGAAGCTTTTGCGGGCTTTTCGTCAGATAAATTTAAATTCTTAAAGTTTAGACAGGCGATTTTAAATAGGCGAGGAAACTTGCATAGAAATTGGGATAGTTCGAACTTTTCTCTGAATTTCTAATGCTTCTAAAGTTCGTTTTCGAAACCGATTTTGTTTTTAGTTTCTTTGGATTTCGTTCCCCCGGAATTCAAATTCACGTCGTCGGGATTTTAAATGCCAGTATCTACACGTTGTGAGATATTACGTTTCACATACAGTGGTGGTAAAAAAAAATTGCATCACCCGCACCGCAAAGGAGAGGAATATCATCCCGACTGCATTCAACACATAGACAAGCATCCCGTATTCCAGATGATTTGGGGATGTGTTTCTGATTAAGGAGTTGGTGAGCTTCACTTTGTACAAAGAACAGTAAACGCTCAGGTGTACATTGGCATTTTGGAGGAGAAATTACTTCCTACTATCCGGGATCATTTTACTTCTGTTCCAAACGTCATTTTCCAGGATGATTCTGCTCCGTGCCATAGGGCAAAACTGGTAAGTAACAATTTAAAAACCTTTAGTCTGCCATTAGAGTTAAATTGATATGGGGTTAAATAATTTTTTTCCTCTAAACTCAGACGGAGGTTCAGAAATGGAAAGATGAGCATGGGGTCGGCAGTTTGCCTTGGCCCGGAAACAGCCCCGATTTACGTAAACAATTATTGGATTCCTGCTATTAAATGTTTATTTCATAAGTTTTGCAGAATTTCACATACATTCATCGTAAATCGGTCGACCAAAACTTCTCACATAATCTCATTGTTGTGAAATTGCGAGGGTGAGGCAATTTTTTTTACCAGCACTGAAAGTTTTGATAAAGAAACTACTAAGACAAAAGCCTAAACGTTCAACTAGCAATCTTTCTCGGAAATAATAGTCTAAAAAAGAAAAAAACTTTGGGAACTAAGAGGCTCCGCTTCTTGCTCGTTTCGCTCATCAAACTCCGTTATAGCCATCATTTTGTGATGAAAAAGTACTTTTAAATATGGAACAAGGGTTTCAGAGTTTTGGAAAATTAGTGCAGATCATTTACTTGTTATTCACATACATTAAAAAAAAAAGCTTTTTTATAGGTATAAAATTAATACTTATCAGCAAAAAAAACAGGAGATCAGTGAACTACATTTTTCATTAAATTTTCAACCTCTCTTATAACATTAAAAACAACTATATAATAAAACTAAAACTTCTCACCATTATGCAATCAATTATGATTACTAGACTGAAAAACTAAATTCCAATTTCACAGGTAAGCTTTCGTGTGCTTAGGAATGACTACAAAGTAGGAACATATATCACCGATAATTGCAATTTATGAAAACCAACGAAGATATGTTTCGCGCAGCAACGATTACGTCAATAGCTGCTCTGATAGCTCGCGAAATAAAAGGGCGTAGTTGCATCAACTAAGCATAAGTAATGCGGTAAATAAATTACCTGTAACAGATGGAAACAATCGTGTTGCACAGCTGAGTTTTATTCAAGCCCTACATATGCAAGAGAAATGCATTTTTAGTAAAAATTCTGATTTATCTGAAACTAGTCAACTTTGGAAACTAGGTGATTCACCTATCAATATATCCTTTATTGGGAATAAAGGCTGCTGCAATGACAATTTAAAAAGGCTATTGGTTTATGATAGGAAAGTACCACGAATGTGACAACTTTTAACAAAAAAATGTTTTTTACTAATTTTATTGGAATGATTTTGTTAATTATTTCACTCATTGTACATTATTCAGTATCTTTGTATGAGTCCAGCGCAGTATTTTTTTTTTTCAATTTTATTTAAAAAATGTAACTTTTATTCAATAAATGGACTTCCTTCATTCCGTCACAACACATAAATGTGCATTATTTTGATTCAATTTTTTTTTCAAATTAAGAGCTTTTTATTGATACTTACAATATGTATCTTAAAAGTACTCATCAGCAAAAAGAATATATTTTCACAATATTCGTAGAAATTTCGTTTTGTATCAAGGAATCCAAAAGCTAGGTTGACAAAAATTTCATTCCGTAACGAAGCAAAAAAAAAAAAAAAAAAAAACATAAAAATTTATAAATTACTTTTAAATTAAAAAAAGCCTTCAAAAAATACCCAGGAACTAAAAAGGAAAAAATAACTGATTACACTTACATTCTATTTCCTACCCAAACATAGAAATGAAATTTATTTTACAATTCCAGTACAAAAATCAACTAAACTAAACACCGAATTATAAAATAAACACTGATTTAAATTACTATACGATGAATTATTTTAAATACCTAACTAATTATATACGATCTCTCAATTTTCAATAACCTTTTGAAGTCGGGGCCTCCTATAAACAACTACATAACGTAGGGTCTGGTGGGGGAAAGTGGTCAATGGGGTAAAGTGGTCATACGTCAAATAAATGGCTATAGCTTGGAAATAAACGTTCGAATGAATGTGAGACTTTTATTTTAGAGTAAAATAGTTAGAAACTACATTTTGAATACAAAATTTTACAACAGGAAAAATTTTATTTGGTAAAAAAAAATATTTTGCGTGAATATGAAAAATTTTAAAATCTAAACACCTATTTTAACATGCTTGGGAAATTTTGTTTGTTAGAATTAGGAACAGATTGACTATACAGGAAGCTTCCTACATTTCTCAAGAACTCTTACTCATTAGCAATTAGCTGAATCTATTTTAGATAATTTTTTAGAACAATTTAAGTAAGATGGGGTAAAGTGGTCATAATATTAGGCTTAACGAATATTGTTCTTCTAATGTCACTTAATCTTTAGGTATAAGGCAGATACAAATTCAATATTAATTTTACTCAATATGTATTGTTTTTACAGTAAACGGGGGTAAATATACGAGTATATGTGTATATATACGCATATATACTCGTGTAGACGTGTACATAGACGTATTCACATAAATGCGCCAAAAAATACATATATGGGTATCTGCAAGTATTTTTTGTCCACACAGCTATACATTCTACTATACACGTATATGCTCGCTTATACTCGTATACATAAGAACACTTATATACTCAAGTAGACACGTATATACGCGTACGTACTCGAGTAGACACTTACATACAAGCATATGATACAAAAGTGTACAGGTTGAGTTTACATTCTTGAGCAAATTAATAAAAGGTGTTAAAGGAGAGGAGAAGAAGCAAGAGTTAATAAGGAACATATGGTCACAAACACAATGCTGACGCGCTACATGCACGCAAAGTGAGAAATTGATTTATGCAAAAAAAGTCACAAATTTCTATATATATATATATATATATATATATATATATATATATATATATATATATATATATATATATATTACAAAAATACAATTTTACACAACATTTTAGGACTTAAGAAAGTTTTAAATTGATTGATGAAATTTACGGCCTTTAGCTGAAAAGCATCATGCGTCGCATTCACAGATCCCTCTCTGTTGTAATAACGAGACTTTTGAAAAACTTTCATCAGCCGCTGCGCCTTTGTTGCGATGCGTGTATTAGAGCTACTAAAATGTTAGGTAAAATCAGCTTTGTGCAACAAATTTGTGCCCTGCTTTGCCTCCTGGCTTTGCGTGCATGTAGCCCGTCAGTGATTAAAACTTCCTTATGATTCTTTGCTTTTTATCTTTCTTCCTCTTATCTTTCTATCCTCCCCTCTCATCACACCCCTTTGATTTTTGGCCAAGAGCTTAGATTCACTCTGTAGGCCGACATGTATATAAGCGTATATTCTCGTGTATACATACATATACTGGTGTATTCACGTTAGTGTACGTATATACATCTATACAGGTATATAATCGTGTGTACACGTGTACATGTGTATATACTCGTGCTTCCATATTATATATACGTGAGTAGACACGTACAAAGACGCACTGGATTTATCCACGCATTAATTCGTGTATGCCCGTATATGTATGCATGTACAGTTATGTATGAGTATATACGTCTACTATACAAATATATACTAAAGTATGCACGTTTTTTCTCAAGTGCATGCGCGCATATGATGTTCGTTTATACGCTTATATACTCGTATATACACGTGACACGTATATACATGTGATACGTATGTACTCATGTAGACACCTAAACACTCCTGTAGGTAATGAAGTATACATGCTTATATACTCGTACATACACGTCTATACTTGAGTGGGCACGTGCATGCATGTATTTGATGTATACATGTATCTACTCATATAGGAACGTGTTTACTCGTGTATATATTCGTGTACACACGCATGTACTCGTGAATATACTTGTAATTATAAAAACAATTGAAATATACAAGTATTAGGGTTCTTTATAATGGTTTTGCTACTATTTTTAACTATGACCACTTTACCCCATGCTATGACCACTTTCCCCCACCCCATGGGGTAAAGTGGTCATAAAAATATAGGGAAAAGAAAGTTCTATAAAACTACTAAAATCAATGTTTTTCTTCCTAAAATTCAATGTACCGTGTTCTTTAATAATGCAATGTAAAATAACAACAAAAAAAGTTGAAGTGTTTAAAGAATTTGTTGCATTTATTATCCACCTAAGTTGAAAACCTACGATTTTATGACCACTTTACCCCACCAGACCCTAACTGACAACCCACCGAATCCTGAATTAAACACTAATTTAACTATACGCGAAATTAGTCTTTAAAACTAAACCTACTCAGTTACGTTGGGTAGTAGTTTATAGGAGGCCCCGACTTCAAAAGGTTATTAAAAATTAAGAGATCGTATATAATTAGTCAGGTGTTTAAAATAATTCATCGTATAGTCATTAAAATCAGTGCTTATTTTATAATTCGGTGTTTAGTTGATTTTTGTACTGGAATTGTAAAATAAATTTCATTTCTATGTTTGGGTAGGAAATAGAATGTAAGTGCAATGAGTTATTTTTTGCTTTTTAGTTCCTGGGTATTTTTTGAAGGCGGTTTTTTTTATATTTATTTAAAAGTCATTTATTTTGTGCTTTTTAGTGGTGTAAATAATACGGCGAGCGTCTCGGAGACTTCCGACGACTGTGAAGAAAGGCTTTTTCAAATGCGTAAATATGTACAAAAAAAATTGTCTTCATCATTTGTTCAATTTTATAAAAGTTTGCTTTCCGAAAGCAAATGCACGAGTCACTAAAAGAAAAAAAAATCGCTTTAAGTTTAAAATTGTAAATTTTAGAATTGTAATATTGTAAACTGTAATTTAAGTTTCACAATTAGTGTCATGTAACTCGGGATAAAAGTCACATGTTTCTTCATATGGCCCCACTATAGATGAAGATTAAAAAATCCACTAGAATGAATTTTATGTTTGCTTCAGAGCACCCTTAATTCAAAATTTTCACTATCATTACTCTTAATAATATATATTTTTAGTACTTTCTTTAACTATAGGTAAAGAAAGTATAAACCTTTGTTTTAGGGCTTTGTTTATCAATGGGTTTTACATTTAATCGTTTGTGAGGGAAATTGCATGAAATTTATTGTTTTACCCTTAACTTTTCCCTAAAGAACAAATAGGGTAAATCAAAGATTTGGAACCTATATTAGACCACCCCTAAACAAAACCACCACTAAACAAAAAAAAAAAAAAAGCATAAAAACCGGTTCACTAAGTGAGACGATATACAAAGTTAATAAAGTACAAATCGATTTAAATGTGAGTATTATATTTGAAGAGTTCCCTCAATTTCATCAAACCTGAACTTGATTAACATTAGACCGCCGAGGAACTATGCTGTTTCAAACAAAAAAAAGACTTTTCCTTATCGGTACAGGCAGGGGCATGCACAGAAATTTTGGAGCCCATCACAAATGACTTTTCCGGGCCCCTCTCCATATTGTTTACCTCTATATTTCATCGTTAGTTACAAAAATATTGGGCCCCCTCCAGGCTCGGGCCCGGGCCAACAGGTGTCCCTCCCTCTTCCCTGTGCACACCCCTGGGTACAGGTGTCTTCAAGTATTTAAGGAACATTGTACAAAGAAAAAACAAATCCGACGAGTTCAGAACCTCCTCCTTTTTTTGAAGCCTGCTAATTAATATAACCTAATTTCAAATTGAACTGGCGGCATCATGAAATAGTAAATCTAGAATATTGGTCAAACTTCAGAAATCGTACACAGTTATAATGTATATTAGTAAAGAATATAAATTAAATCGTGGGGGAGGGGTGTTCTGTATTCAATTCCCCCTCAATTGAACACTAAATATATTTGAAAATTGGAATATTAAATAAAGAACTTTATATTTTAGTGCCTAAATAAAGTTATTTATTAGTAAATAAAATATTAAAGTAATTGATTCAACTATTAATGTAGCAAAATATATTTAATTTACTGCTTTGCTACGCAGTAATAAATACATTAGTAACACCTATAGTAAAAAATTACCATGCTGCGCAGCGTTGAGAAAATTAATCATCCATGTGCCGCGAGAATTAAATATCGTTCAAGAGAAAGCCAAAACCTTAGGTGTGAAAATACACCACACCGATCACAGGAACACCACGTGACCATGACGTATGAAATTTAAAGTTCCTTGGGTTTCTCCGGGACCCCTTATCAGATCCAGACCAAATTACAATGTGACCATCTGGGAAGTATACCCTTCCAAACAAAACAAAACAAAAAAAAAATTCGAATCGGTCCAGTAGTGTTGGAATAATTCGAAAACACACATGAAAAGCCGCAATACGAAATCATAACCTCCTTTTTTGAAGTTGGTTAAAAAGTAAAACAATACAAAGGCCGTAGCCGGGTTTCTATGTTAAATCTGCCCTTGCGGCTTTTTCGGCTCGCACTTGGGGGACCAATTTGGTGTCGAATAAAAATAATTTAGCCAAATTTTCAGCTCTTTATTTCAATCAACCTTCGAGTTTTTCGAAAAAACAACCTGTTTTTTCGATTTTAATTTTTTTTCATAGTAAAATTCAAAATTAATGCATGGTAATTTTTTCCCTTATTCTTAGGAATAAAATACATGAAAAATTATTATAGTCATAATTTTTAATCGAAAAGCCGATTTTTAGCGACGGAAATAAAATTTAAATTTTTTTTTTTTTCAATGTCCTTCTGAAAAGTGTCACTCACCAAATTTTGCCAGAAGATGTCTTATGGGTCATTTTTCAAAAAGCGCAACTTTTAATTCACACGCACTTTACAGTAAAAGCTTTAAAGAATAGTTTCATTTAACAATATTTTTTACATTCCCCATAAATGTATCCATTTAAATCTGTCAACATTTTTTGAGATTTTTTTTTTTTTTTTAATATTTTTGTGCTTTACATGTGAATTCTCACCTCCGTGGCATGTCACGTAGCTCATAATGATGCTTAATAACTTGTTTAAATAAAACAATGAACTTAATTTTTATAACTTTTTGCTCACATGTGTCTCAAATACTAAATGCTTCAGTGTATTTAAATTTTTTCTATTGTGATTTAATTCATTTTAGTAGGACAATGAGGTCCGTCACACAAAAAATTCTCACTTCCGTTACCTAAACTCAAAATGTCATTCCTCATTAACACGTGGCAGTAATGACATCGTTTTTTATTTTCCGTGATACAAATACCCTTGTTTATTTTCAGCCATAGCTGAAGTTGTGAGATTTTTGTTGAAAAACAAGAAGATAGATTTTGCTTTAAAAACTTAGTGTGGTTACTCTGACTTCTCACCTCCGTGAACTTGAATTTCAGGGATGTAAATTAATGTAAAAAAGAAGAGAACATGTTTTCATATGCTTAACATGTGCAGATTGCATCAACGAAGAAAAAATAATTTTCCTGAAAAATGTATCTATTAGCCCTATATTAATCGAATATTCCTCACCTTCGTGAATCTCACCTCCATGACAGACCCTTATCAATGTCATTATTTCTGAGGTGAAAATAAATGATGGAGGAGAAATACATCAATAATAGGAATTCTACAAAAATAAATTGCCAGTATATGCTCAAGTTTACTAAATGCTATTTTTTACATACATTTGAAACTACTAATTAAGATGTACTTTAATTAAGAGAGCTTAATATTATATTCCCACTAATCATTAAAATAGCTGATTGTATGCACAATTAACAAAATTACTACTTTGATATTAAACTGGCCTCAATTTTTAAACATTAAAAGTTTTTTTCATTTTTTTATTTCCGTGAACAAGGCATTTTTTATTGTTTTTATTTATGAGTAAAATAATTTTAATTTAGCTGGGCCATTGTTTATGGTTACTTCTTATAGGTAACACTTTCATGAAAGAATGAAAAAAAAAGAAAAAAAAAGACTTCGAAATTGAAAAATATTTGCGTTTAAAAGTTACGATTTCTGGAGAATGACCCTTATACTCCTCAACACTGAGGAATTTTTTCGAAGTGAAGGAACAATACGAAAAAAATTAAAAAGTGGGGTTTTTTTTTTTCATCATTTTGCGTTAAAAAAAATTTAAATATTTTTGATTGCTAAAAAATTTATTTGAACTAAGTCAATAAAAAATCGTCTGCTAAGTGAAAAAGAAAAAAACAATCTTACTAAGACATATACTTCATGAAGTTACTAGGAATGTAAAAAATGCTAAATTGTTCATAAAGACGATTATATAATTTGTCCACGCTATTTTGAATAATTTTTCTTTCTGCATCCATAAAAGACAAAAACGTTGAATATTAAAGTAACTTTTTTAAACCATTTAACATAGTTTTTTTTTTAAATAACTGACATTAACAAGGTAGCCAACTGCTCCGCATTTTGCGGAGTAGCTCCACAGAAATAGCGTAACTCCGCACCTCCGCGAAAAATTATTTTGCTCCGCATTCCCCGGCCGTGCGTTTTCAAGCATGGCAAAAGTGTTTAAAGCTGTTTTTTTATTTTTATGCTAGTGCTTAAAATGATTATCAAAACTCAAAAACAATTTTAGATAAGTGGTTTAAAAATTTTTTATTGAATTTATGCAAAATATAGAGCTGCTCTGCAAAACTTCAAAATGCTCCTCCAAATCACCACAAATGCTCTTCAAACTAATTTCTCCGAGGTTGGCTAACCTGCATTAGATAATATAATAATTTAAATTCGGTTAGTCTTCGTCACTGTCTTCATTCACAAAGACGGTGATTTTTTCATCAATGAACAGACGACTCAATATTTCAGTAGGCTTTACTACGTATTTTTGCCAAATAGCGAGCATGAGACAGAAATTATGTCAAAATCAAATGTCTCAAGCTATATCATACTTAGCTGAGACGATGAATAAAGATGATGGCCCCATTATTTCAAAACCACTCCTAATATTATAAAACTTGAAGCGAGATCGCGACATATAAATTCAAAAACATATCGTTGCTTTCTTGATCATCAGTCAGATAAGAATGATATCACTGGGATTACAAGATATTGTTGTGACTGTCTTAATGACAGGCGCACTGTTATTGCTCGCACATTGCTACGATCACATATTTTCTGCCTCATGCTCGATATTTGGCAAAAATAGTAAAGCTGCTGAAATATTGAGTCGTCTGTTCATTGATCAAAAAGTCAGTGTCTTTGTGAATGAACACAGTGACGAAGACTAACCTTACTTGAAAAATCATAAGTTTTTAGAAAATTTTTATATTTAATCTCAGTTATTAAAAAAAAATATGTTAAATCGTGCAAAAAAAACCACCACCTAGTGTATACTTTTGGTCAAGCGGATGACGATGTGAAGTCCATATAATTGTGCCAATATGCTCATCTGTTTAATCTGTAGGATAGCATTCACAGGAAAAGTCTCTTTATAACTATACCATGTGTACCATCTGAAAATGTGTATTTTTATTTTACAGGAGCCTGAGATGTAGTCGTTTAAAGGTGCACATAAATTTATCGATAGCTCTGCTGATAAATTTGTTACTTCTCATCGTCACGTCATCACCCATTCTAACAGATGTGTCATATAAACATACAGTAAGTAAGCATCTTAAAATTTTCTATTCATTTTGAATGTTATTTACATCGGAAACTCTTTTTTTTTTATATTATAAAACGACCTCTGTGGAAATTAAAACATATCGTACTCCGGCAAAGAAAGTGATAACACAAAATTTGGAAATAAAACCGTACTTGCTGTTGAATAAAAATCTGAAGTTAATGTTCTTTCTTACAACAAAACTCCCACAAAGTTAGCTTATACAACTGGTGCGTGGTGGCATGAAAACGATAGGTATAACCAATAGTAACACATCGTTAAAATTTAATAATTTAGAAGAAGTATGCATTATTAATTTAGGCAAGAAAAACTAACCAGTAAACACCACACCCTAATGTTTTAGTGCGTATTGTAATATTTGAGATTAAATCATTAAAAACTAGAATATTGAGTATAACTTAATTTCCTCGAATTCTGCTTTTTTTTTTTCTTTTAATTGAGTTCAGTGATTCTTCTTGCCGGGGTGTGATATAAAAACAATATTTTACATGCGTGTCGAGTAAATGTCGCCCTTACCTTCGCTGAACCATGTAGCTAAAACTAAAGCGCTATCTGAACTTCTTACTCTAACTAAATAACAGCTCTTAGAAGAATTTTTCGCATACAGCAATGAATCCTAAGTTCCTTTTTTATCTTGAGCATCATCTTGTCTACGGAAGCAATATTATTAGCATAAATTAAAACATTACGCTCCGTACTTCTGAATCAAATTCATTTATAACTAAAATAATGACGTTAAGATGAGAGAATAACAGAACAAGAAATAACTGTATTTAAATCACGTAAATTGTGCTAATTTGGTAAATTATATATTTTATCACACGTTCAACAGTTCGGATAATCTTGCGCCTAATTTCATTATCTGTAACGCGTAGTTTAATCATAACTAATTAAAACAAAAATAATTGAATTTAACCTCCCTTTGCAATTGAACTAAATAGGTGAAACGAGATGTTACATACAATGCAATCCTTGATTTACTGCAAGCATTTTCTGTGCTATTTATAGAACTGTTGTGTTCAAACCTGTTATCCTTAAGCATTAGTCTAGTCAATGAACGGTTTGAAAAAACAAAAAAACACGTAGTTGTGCAAATTGGCATACACGTAGAGGAAGGGCTCCTGATGAACATACTAAAAGTCTTGCGAACAAAATTGTTATTTGATGAATTAAAAAGCGTGAAATTATCTTTAAAAAGCTTTTTTTACTTTTTATTGTAACTATAATAGTTTCCGAGACATTGAACATCAAAGTTTGTGAATTTTTGAAAAACTGACCATTTTTTTCGTTTTTTTTTTTTTTTTTTTTTTCTATTTTTGGAGCCTCCTCAGTGATTGATTTGATGTGATTCCTTTCTCTTTTCAGTCTGAAGTAGTGAAGGTCATTATGGTGATTTGATTTATTGAAACTGGAAAGCAGTTGAGGGTACTTAAAGTCCCTGGTAGCAGGGAAGGAGCTTGCACGACCACCTTGAATTTAAAATGCGTGTTTTCAGTTTTTGTCTTGTATCTCAAAAACTATTTACTTGCAAACACAATTGTTATTTGATGAATTAAAGAACGTAAAATTTACATTAAAAAGCTTTTTCTACTTTTATTGTATCTATAATAGTTGACGAGAAATTAAATTTCAAAGTTAATGAATTTTCGGATGACCATTTTTTCGCTTATTTCTATTTTTGGAGCCCTTCGAGGATTTATTTGATGTGATTCTTTCTTCTTTTCGGTCTGAAGTAATGTAGGTTATTAGGAGGATTTTATTTCTTGAAATTAGAGGGCAGGTGGGGGAGGAAGAAGGCGAGTAATGCAGAAAGACAAAAATATGTGCAGGTGTTCTTTTCATTCTTTTTTTTTCCTTCCACCATAATCCAGCAAACGAAGATCCAAAATAAGGGTAAAAATAAGCGTTTAGTTATAAAAATTGGTACACATGTACAAAAAGGTCTCCTAACGAACATACTAAAAGTCCCTGGGGGTTTTGAGGGGAGCTCGTGCCACTATCTTGGAATTCCGTTTTTTCGGTTTATCTTGGATTCCGTTGTTTCAGCTTTCGTCTAAAATCTCACAATCTTTTTTCTTTAAAGCAAAATCATCAATTGTTAAATTAAAGAGCACAAAATTACCTTCAAAAATGTAATTTTGTTATAACTGCAATAGGTGCAGAGATAATGTGTTTCCAAATTCGGGATATTTTGAAAACTATCCACCTTTTACCCTTTTTTCATTTTCGGAACTCTGCGAAGAACATATTAATCATTTGTTTTTTTAAATAAATGGACTCTGTTATATCATTTACGTCAACTAAGACTCAAAAAGACCTCTGCGCATGTAATAAATAAACGTGTGCCCTTCTGCGGTAAGGATAAATGATAAAATTAATGTAAAAAACAAACATGCAAAAAGGGAATCTTCTTCCTCAGACTGTTGAGGCGGTGTTATTTGGTGATACACCGTTAAAGGGTCAGTTTGTTTTAATCCCGGCAGTTTATTCAAGCACTGTTACTGTTTACACTTAATTTTCTGCGGCCACATCTTGTGATACATCCTTTCGTTATGAACGAAATATCCGGAGAGAATGGAGTAAGGAGCAGAACGACTAGAAGTTATGAGTTTCCACGATGTGCCGGCTTTTTTCATCCCAAAGATCTGCTGGTAGTGGTCTTCCCAACCACTTTTATTCGACGTGTCGGTATACTCATAACGTATGAAATTTTGTGACATCGTCGCCTGGAGGCAAGGATACAAAATGTGGTTTTTCCGTCCTTGCTACTCTCTGGAAAGATATAAACCTGTGTTTATCCAGAGAAGCTGCACTTAAAACATCTCCATGTACGCCAAGAAAAATGTTTGGCCTGCCTCCGCTATTTGCTCTGGGGTAGAAAGAGGGCTATGGAACGCTTCCGAAATGTAGATCAACAATTTATTTTTCTGCAACAATTTTATGATTTTTGTTTTACCTTTAATATATGTAGTTGTCATGTTGCAACCGAAGAAAGCATGGATAAAAAGAATTTGATCCTTGAGCTCTCAAGTGTTTTGCAATTATTGTGTGCAAAATATCTTGGTATCCACTTTATCTTTCCCTGGTTTTCACGAAACGAATATTATTATCACTTGGAGTCACAGCTATTAATAGCATAACAAGATCCATGTATTCATCTACGACAACTTCTCTCTGGATATTTCGTTCATAACGAAAGGATGTAGCACAAAATGTGGCTGCAAAAAATAAGTGTAAACTGCAGTTTCAGGGTATAAAAAAAACTGACCTAAAGTGATTAATATGTCTTTCGCAGAGTCCCGAAAATGAAAAAAGGGAAAAAGTAGATAGTTTTCAAAACCTCACGAATATGGAAACACGGTGTCTCTGCACCCCTATTACAGTAATAACAAAAAAAAAAAAAAAAAAATTAAGGTAATTTTGTGCTCTTTACTTTAGCAGATGATGGTTTTGCTCTCAAGAAAAAAGATTGTGCGGTATAAGATGAAAGCTGAAAAAAAAAACGGAATCTATATATATATATGTATATATATATATAAATGAATGTTTGTATGTCAACCATGAACTCAAAAACTACCCGGCAGATTTGGCTGAAACTTTCACCGTTTGTTATTTTTGGTTCTGGGAATGTTTATAGACCAGTTCGAAAAAAATCCGATCGATAGTTCCTTTTTTGTTCCAATTTAAGTCACAATTCATTGGATAAATACGAATAAAATTATCGGCTGCAGAAATTAATTCGCGAGAAAGATCGATAAGAAGTTAGCTGTTGCCATTTTTCTTGAGTTTGAACAAATAAATTCTTTCTTTATTGTTTTATGGTTTTCATGCAACGGGGGGATTTAAAACTTTTTCTATTTAATATTTTTAACGATTGATTGACCTTGCAAACTGCGTGAGTGCAAAATTTGAGTATAATCACGGCTTCACTTGATACCTGGACCGATTGTTATGAAAATTGCTATATATATGTATTTTTCCACTGAGAAGGCGCATAATATGCTCATTGAAGCCACTCGCCACCAGGTGGCATTGCAGAGTAGCAACTTCTGCCCCGTTCAACCGATTGTCAGGAAAATCAGTATAATGATGTATTTTTTTGTTGGCGTAGCAACGCGCGTCGGGTACAGCTAGTTCAGGATAAAACCGAAAAAACGGAATTTCAAGCTAGCGGCACGAGCTCCCCTCAAAACCCCACTACCACCTGGGACTTTTGGTATGTTCGTTCGTCGTTCTTTCTGTACCATGTGTAAAAATTTTTATAACTGAACGTTTATTTTTATCCTCATTTTGGGTATTTTGGGTGTCCGTTTACTGGACTATTGTGGAAGGGACAATAAAAAAAAGAATGAAAAGAACACCAGCACACATATTTTTGTCTTTCTGCATTACTCGCCTCCTTCCTTCCCCACCTGTTATAATTTAAAGAAAAAAAATCCTCCTAATCTGCACTTCTTCAGACCGAAAAGAGGAAAACATCACATCAAATAAATCCTTGAAGGGCTCCAAAAATAAAGAGCGAAAAAATGGTCAGTTTTCCGAAAATTCAATAGCTTTGAAATGCAATTTCTTGCCAGATACTATAAATGAAATAAAAGCTTTCTAAAGATAATTTTACGTTCTTTAATTCAACGAATAGCAATTTTGTTGGCAAGTAAATAGTCCTTAAGATGTAAGACAAAAACTGAAAACATGCACTTGAATTTCAAAGATGGTCGTGGGAGCTCCCTCCCCACCTCCGGGGACTTAAAGTACCCTTACCGGCATTCCAGTTTTGATAAATCAAATCACCATAATGACCTTCACTACTTCAGATTTAAAAGAGAAAGAAATCACATCAAATCAATCACTGAGGAGTGAGGAAGCTCCAAAAATAGAAAAGAGCGAAAAAATTGTCAGTTTTTCAAAAATTCACGAATTTTGATATTCAATATCTCGGAAACTATTGTAGCTACAATAAAAATAAAAGAAAAGTTTTTAAAGATAGTTTTACGCTCTTTAATTCATCAAATAACGATTTTGTACGCAAGTAAATAGTGTTTTTGAGATATTAGACGAAAACTGAAAAAATACACCTATATATATAAAATCCTAGGGGGTGCTGCGAGTTCCCCCCCCCCTAGCACTGGGGACTTTTAGTATGTTCATCAGGAGCCCTTCCTGTACGTGTGTGCCAATTTGCAAAACTACCTGTTTTTTTTTTTTTTTTTTTTTTTTTTTTTTTTTTTTTTTTTCAAACTGTTCATTGACTAGTCTATAAAAATTTCATTTGTTACTGGAAATCTCTTATTAAGACTTGATTTTTTAATATTGATAATATTTTCTTCCTTTTTTCCATCCTAAATTCAAATTAGCTGTCTCAGCTCGGTGAAACTAAAGGACGGGGTGTAACCCCCCCCCCCCCTGCCGACGGCCCTACACTAACGTGTTCATTCCGCCCTACGAACTAGAGGCAACTATGCAACTGAGTTATATTTTCGTCAGATGAGTTTACCGGCACACAGAAAAGATTCTTATTACTCAAAGACATTTTTTTTTTAACTTTGTAATCATTACTTTAATTGCAGTGGTTTTCTTGAGTCGTTGAGAAATTTACAGGATTATTATAAAACTAAAAAGTCGTCCGTCAAGGTATGACGGGTGAAATTTGCTTCTACTCTTCTACATTTGAACGAAGCAATTGTCTGCTTGGTGATATTTTGATTGCTGAAATTGTAATCCTAGCTCCAGTGGATTATCCCAAAACTCCAGTAGATAGCGTTCATAGTTGACCTCTTTTTCGTTTCTTCATTAACCTGAAATGACACAGTCTTACCAGTAAAACAGTTAAGTTACCGGATCGAGTTCAGCCTTGTCACAATAAAACCTTTCCCTGCATGTTGAAAATTACCAAAACACATTATCAAAATATCATGCCGTTGCGCGAGTTTCATTGTTGAAACACGCGGGTTACTCGATCATCGGCAATTATTTATATCAGGACTATCATAGACATTTTCTTAATTAAAAATAAAAAAACAAACGGGAAAAAAAACATGAATTTATTTTCCGACTTTTCAGTTGAAATTCAATGCGGCCCGATTAGAGGCGGCCCACCGACCCCTGCCGCCCCTAGTTATACTAAAGCAGTGAGACGATGCGTAAAATTCGGCAAAAAAGCGTCAGACAGTTGTCCAAACCAAATGAGATGGATTGATTAAAGTTAAATTAGGATCCAGTTTTTTTACTTCAGAATGTATTACGAAGGCCCAACATTGTCAGAAGTCAAGATAATAGTTTGTCTCGCGAGCCAAACAACGTTAGATTGTATGCACAACGTGGTTAGTTTGAGAGCTCAAAAACCGTTAAATTTATTTAGCAACTTTTTTTGCTTTGAGACGTGACTTATGTAAACTGCTGCAAGCTTCATACAGTAAACTCTCGATTATCCGCGGGCGGCTTATCCGCGGCCTTTCACACCTCCAAAAAAATTTTTTTTTCGGCGATGATTAACTGAAAATAGATAAATGTACACATTTTATCTTAACAAATGCACAAACTGTTTTTGGATTTTCCTACTGTTTTTTAACCCTCCCTTTCAGTGATATTAAATCTTTCAGGGTGATCGAAATCTCATGTTAAACCTGATTTTTAAATCTGCACTAATTACTGCTTTAAACCTACACTACTTACTGCTTTCGATACACTACTTACTGCTTTAGATCAACACTACTTAATTATTTCTAGATATACCCAACTTATTAAATTTTAGATCTACACTACTTACGCATCGTTTCTACCTATTTTAGGATTATCCGCGGATTTTCTTATCCGCGGTTACCGTGTCACCCTATTCCGCTGATAATCGGGAGTGTACTGTATTTGCAAAGTTTGTTTTCAAACTTTAATACTTAACCTACGTTCTCTATGAGAAGTTAATTTTACATTTTACGCTGACGTGATACGCTAAGTAGAAAATACACTTTATAATTCTTAAAAAAGAGAACAAATAATACTTAATAATCTTGTGAGATATGCTTTTATTTATTTATTTATTTATTTATTTATTTATTTTTTTTTGGTATCTGTGTAAGGCAATTGTTACCTGAAATTCCCTTTTTAAAAGTAGGAGCTAAATGTTCCCACTTCTGCTTATCGACGTAGTCATTGTAGTGTATCAGCTTCGAAATTGAAATTTGAAATTGTAAATTTCCGTTGTTTAGACGACGAAATATTTCACTTCTGATTTTGTTTTGTTTTAATTATATCATCGTAAAAAAACACAGCTAAGTAGAGAAAAATACATGGACCGTCAAATCAAAGCATACTTTAAGTAGAAAAAAAGTTAAAGTGCAGTAGTTGAAATTTAAAATATTGTTATGAATAGTAGCACCAGTAGTTCTAAGTGTTTGAATGTAATAAAACGAAAGCAAACAAAAAATTTTATTTGTCATTTTGCAGCCATAACACTTAAATAAAGTGGGGGGGGGGGGAGACCTACAGTGTCACTGAAAAGTACCACATCAGTTCAAAATGTTTTTTTTTTTTCCTTTTTTTTTAATGAATCCAAAACACTTTATTTCCAGCAAATATAAACATCGGGATGGAAATTGAAAATTTCACTATGGGAAAAATAAGAACTGAAATGTTCTTTGAGAGGGAAAACTAGGGGAAGGGTTTTATACAATATTTTTATCAATAATTTAATCGAAAAAAAAAGACTTTTGTAAGGAAAAATTTTGCAATGAAGGGTGGTCCCCGAATCTTATCCCTTCGTTTTATGCCACCAACGTCAAAACCTCCTCCGTCATTCCTTCCCCTTTCGTCCACCGTATCGAAGATGGAGTACAATTCGTATTTGCTGCTTCAATTTCGAAAAGAGTTCAGGAGAGCAGAGTCACCTAAAACCTGGAAATACGCCTCTTCCCCATCATTGAAGAACATATAAAATTACGTTTTTAAGACTTCCATTTCGAAATATTCTAGAGATCCCCGAATTTCTCATCCACCAAATATCACTAAAGATTCTCTGAAATTTTCTTTTTAGGTCATCGATTACGAAAAGATCTCTGCAAAGTTCCCTAAACCCCTTGACAACATTAGCAAAGATGATCTATAATTGCGTTTCTGAAATTTTCCTCTTCGAAAATTACCAAAGGAGAGTTTCATACCTCTTCTACCACTAATGTTTTGAAAGATAGTTTTTAAAAACGCATTTTTTTAAACGAACTTCGTCCCCACCCCACCCCGCTCGTTAACATCATAAAAGATCGTCTTAAATTTCGTTTGATGGGCTTCAGTTTTGAAAATTCTTCCGGGAAAGATCTCTCGGAAATTCTTTCTCCTTACGTCATTGAAAGTCAATTAAAATAGCGTATTTCAGAATCAATTTCGAAAAATTGCCGATCGCCTTAACTTTACTAAAGGTAGCCTACATTTCCGTTAATTAGATCTCAATATTGAAGACTTTCCAAGGGACTCCCAAACTCTTCACCCCTAATATTGTACCGAATATCGTCTAAAGCACCATTAAGACTACAACTTCCAAAAATTCCCATACGTGGTCCACTAAACTTTGCTCCCGTTAACATCACCCTAGATAGTCTTAAAACTGGGTTTTTAAAGCTAGAACTTTAAAAAAAATTCCCCGAACCGTACTGCTTAGACACGCGTTTTCAGGACTCAAATGTGGAAAATTTTTGTAAAGAATTCCCCAACTCCACTCTCCCTCAAACACCGGATAAGATCATCGAAATTTAGCTCTAGCGATGCGTTTTTGGAGCTAACGTTTCAACCGGTACCCCCTGACTCTCCAATGTCTGCATTAATGTTGTACCTAGTGTAACATTCATGTAGGTGTTCGTATTTCTGAATTACACTATAACTACTCCTATTGGACCTCCATGTTGAAGCTGCAGGGGCATTCTTAAGCTCGGGGACAGGAACTTAGGTGGAACCAAACTTTTGTGGAACCAAATTGGTATTTAATCGGACGTATTTAGCATTTTTTTAAAGTATGCTGTGCATTAATTATTAATTCAATTATAAAAGCATAAAACCCGATACTGAAATATTAGTACTTATAACGTTTAAGTATGTAGCAAATTGTTACTCTGCAGACTTATACGGTAAGGATTGTGAATAATTAAAGCAAAGACAGACCTTTTTCTATACGGCCATATTGCTCAAAACGTGTTTGATTGGAGTATATTTGATATCAGTTCGTAGAACCAATCTCATAACGTCAATACAATTAACTGTAACACTATAAGACTATTGTTTAACAAGATTGTTATCAGAAACGACAAGCGAAAATATTACCGCACACTCAGACGGTGGTACACTTGGTAGTTTTAATGGAATATATATGAAAGCATCACTTTTAAACTTTATTTGTTTTTGAATTTCAATTCCAATAATTCCAAGATATATCTGTATCGCACTCTGGAAACAGAAGCGACACAACTCAGAAAAAAAGGTATTACCCAATTTTACTTTTAACGGTTTATTCTTAAATACGACAATAAGTGCGAAAAATTTACGATATGTTTACTGGTTGACTTTCGTAGTTTAACTTAAAGTTTTGATATTTCTCTTCTAAATAATGAAATGTTAATGATGTGGCGCTACTGGTTATATCGTTTATACATGTATGCCACCATGCATTAGTTTTATGCGAGTTTTGTAGCAAAAAAAAAAAAAAGCATAACATTTAGATTTTTAATCAATAACTAGTACGTTTTTTCAAATTTTTGAGATGGGACACTTTTGTTGCTAGGGTGCAATATGATTACTGTGTTCATTTGGCTGGATTTTTGTTCATGCATTTGCTTGATGAAAAAAACAAAATTCCATGATCAAAGAACACAGGATTATTTACATCCAATGAATAAAGCACAGGTTTAGCTTATGACCTCATTTATTTATTTACGGTCTTTTCCCTTAAGATGCGGAAGTAACTAAAAGATGCTTCCGACATGTAAGACAAATCTCTACCTTAAATAATAAACGAGCTGTCACCACCACATCGTCTCAACAAACTCCACCCAAAGAAGTAATCGTGCACAACAAAACCTCATTAAACTGGAAGTAAAAAAGGCAAAAAGTTTTTTCAAGTCCTTTTCTACAAATTCTTGCATTTTTTGCGCTTTATTTTTTTAACAGATTTCCTTTGTCGAGTGACATTTTTTAGTCAGAATGCCTTTTTTGAAAGAACAGATGTTTTCTTTTATCTTATGAAATAAAATTTATGAGATGAAATAATCAACTTTGATTTCAATATTTTTACTCATAATCTTTTATGATATATGAATATATTTTTCTTGTAAAATAAAATCTATATGACAGAATAAATAATAATGAATTTTATTGATTTCAACACCTTTACTCACCACCTATTGTACAAATCTTGTTCGGGCTGTTGAAAATATTTCCTGATTTACGAGCAACAATAATTTAGTTTTTTTACAGAAAATATTGTTTTATTCTTACAGTCATAATGAGCTGCATTTAATTTCGCAAGTTTAACCCATTTTCAATTTTTTCCAATATTTTTATGATTTTGATTTAGGAATGGTTGTGCAAAGGAGTACTGAGTCTGCAGATGTATTCAGCTTTAGCCAGCATCAACTGGATGTTTGTAGAAGGACTCTTACTGCACAGCAGAGTGACGGTACACATATTTAAGAAAGATGCTCCCTTCAAACTCTACTACTGCATAGGATGGGGTGAGTGCAGCGAAAGTACTGCATTATGATCTATGTATCATATTTTGAGATATGAATGAGAGCTTAAGTTAAAATGATAAAACATTCATTGCTGTCAAAAGAAATGTAAATTATCAATATGCACCCATGGAAAGAATTGAAGTAACGCGATCAAGTCACCTGACAGGCAATACATGCACTTAGAAGACAAAAGTCCCGGGATACCTACTAATACCGTGTCGAACCTCTTTTTTGCTGGGACAAATGCAACAACTTTTATCATTACTTTTCGTTTATCAATTTAAGATCATATTCACTTTGTATATATACTATTTTTAAGCGTGATTTTCAACACAGAAAAGAAGTTTTCTCAATTCATAACCATTTGGAAGAATTTCAATACTTTAACTTTAGATATTATTGATTTTTTTTAATTCTATATTTGAACTACTCTCGTTTCAATATAAAACAACAGAATAAAAGTGAGAATTATCATGGATGTCCGTAGCTGCTATGTCTTGTAAATGCCTATGTTTTTGAAGTATTAGAATCCTATTTCAGGCGAAAAAATGTCATACTGTATTTGAATGAATTGAAAAAGATTATTTCGTCGCCTCAGAGCAACAGTATGACATCTAATCCCAGGAATAACGCTAAGATATACTGAGGTTCCTCTGAGGCGACGATTTATCAAAAAATTAATTTAAAAAAATGATACTGCTTAAAAAAAGAGCTTCAGCATTTCCTTCATATTTCATGTTTAAAGCAAGTATATATGATTTAGAAGCTGGTTATTAATCCATATTCCATTTTTAAAAGCAACAAAAGTTTTAAAAATCCAAGTTTATCCTAGAAAACAGGTAGTCATTTTAGATTAGTGTTCAAATAGAAGAATTTGCGGTATTTTGCGAACAAAAGATGGACATGACAAGATCAATTTTAAGTCATTAACACAAATAGTAATTTTCATAATAAATTTTTAAAAAATTTTATTTCACTCATTTTCACAAAATTTTAGTACCTTAAATGCCACAGAAAGGAATTTTCTGTTGCAGTTATTGTATGGTTTATAATCTCATTTAAGTTCCAATTCGTCATTAGCATGGAGTTTTCTGTCCGTGCCAATTGCAATTGACTCATAAATTTTTTTAAAGGAAAATTTAAATATTTAACTTGGATGGCGACAAAACAAAATATGCACTTTATTAGCATTTTTTCACAAATTTTACAAGCAATAACATTCTAAGATTTTATTTTTGAAAAAAATCTCCTGTTTTCAGAATCACCCATGTTTATATACGAGGGTTTTTTTTTTTTTTTTTTCAAGGTCCGGTCGATCGCGAAATGAAGACCGTAAAGACAATGAAAACTCTTATTTGGAATATGTACATACACCTTCCAACTATTTCTAGACGTAGTCGCCGCTTCGATTAAGACATTTGTCGTAGAGCGGTACCATTTTTTGATACCCTCATCATAGAAGGCAGCCGCCTGTGCTTTCAGGCAATTCTGTACGCTGGTTTGCAGCTCTGCGTCGAAGCCGAACGTCTGTCTTCGTAGCCAGCGTTTCATGAGACCAAAGAGATGGCAATCGGAGAGCACCAAGTCTGGGCTGTATGGAGGATGGTCAAACACTATCCAGCGAAACTGCTGCAGGAGGTTTTTGGTTAAAGCAGCAGTGTGTGGACGCGCATTGTCGTGCAGAAGGACAATGTCTCATGACAACATTCCTCTATGTTTGTTCTGGATTGCCCTTCCTTCAGCATTCAGAAATCGAATTAAAGCACGCAGTTCACACTTAGCGGGAGACGCAATTGTTCGAGGCACGTTTCCTCGTTCACTGCGTGCTCCGAAATTACCACAGCGACCTGATGCACTGAACAATCGTACTTGAGAGACAGCGCAACAAATCTACGCACAGCGTCATCGGCTTGACTTTCTGGTTTTCATTCCGCGATTGATCGGACCTTGGGGGAAAAAAAAAACAATCCTCGCATAACGCTATGCTGACTAGCCTGAATTTCTGCTATCACTATCTTTGAGATTTTCTACTGTTCGTGCCCATATGTTGGCTATCTCTCAATCGTCCATGAAATATTCTGTTTCGACATTTTGAATAAGCATTGCAAATTGAAAAGTAGCATCAACCTTCAAAATATAAAATTGAAAAAGAGTACTACATATACTTTGTTTCTGTGTAACTTAAACACATAAAATTACTCAGAATTGTTATTCGAATCATTAAAAACAGCTTGCATATTGTCGTGCTTTCAAATAATTATTTTCTAAAAACTACTCTGTATTATATAATTGACTTGTCATTCGAACACCGTCAATGTGACATTCCAATCATTCAACCAAAAGTTACCGATAATAAAATTTTCTTCGTACGAATATCTAATTTTCCGGCTCTTATTGGCAAAGGAAAATTCAGAGGAGAAAAGGAAATTAAACTCGAAAGAGCGGGAACTAATTGAAAATGCAAACTTCAATTACAAACAGAATTTTGGTCCAATCAAATGTTCTCTGCTAGCATTTTGTGGCGAATAAAGGAGATAAATTTTTAAGAATGTGTTCTGTTGAAACTGAATTACTACGATAATATTTTACAACTGTTTATAACATTAAAGTTTCTAAATGTTTCGCGAAGCTTTTCTATTGCTGATTTGTTGATTATGCAATAAATTATATGAATGAACCAGCTAACAAAGTGGCTCATTCATGGACTCTTATAAATATTATTAAAGCTTCAGCTCAATTATCTTTAATAATTGATTTAATCTTTTTAAATAGGTGTGATAATGATGAAAAATTATTTTTAAAATAAGTTTTGGAAACTCCCCTGAGTTATTGTATTTTCAACTCAGAAACTTGTGCAGTCGATTCAGTATTTGTTAAAGAAAATTTTAATAGTTTCAAGTGCGTTTGTTGTTCGAGAAAAATATCAAAATAAGTGAAATAACGCCAGTGGATAACTGGGGGCATGCAACGTGCTATAGCAAAATCCTTGTCGTCAAGTAAAATCTTTGTCGATCAACATTTTTGAATTTGGATGAAACAGGACTCCCATTTAGAGGGCCCATGAAATTTTAGCTAAAAAGAGTAAGTCACGTGTTAGAAAATATCAAGTGATGAGCGAGATGTGGTGAAAACAGCTGTGTCGTGTGAGTCCTGCGGGTTTTTTATGTTTCTTCTCCTGTGATAAAAAATAATTTAAAAAAAAACACAATTTTCTCTTTTAAAATAATTCAATATTATTCGTAGTGTTTGTCTATTTCCTGTAACAACTATTTACATTTTACAGTTTGATTTTCTTATTTGAGAATGTGGTCCATCGATGGAAACTCAATGGTCCATCCATAGCAACTGGTTCCCATGAATGGACCAGATGCTAAAATATTTATTTTTAATGTTTGTTCTTTATTGGATGCAGTTAATACAAAAGCGATAAGTCAATATAAAGTTTGAGTCTGAACTACTTCCTAAGAAAGGTCAAAATTGTTACGTGGTTCATTGACCTTCCCTTATGTTTTAACAAAATATAGTGAAATTAAAGCACCACTTTTTGCAGCCAGAAAATGTACACCATGTTTTTGTGCAACATACCACTGAATATTTTACAACAGCTACGCAGCATACATTTTTAAATGCATTTAAATTTTGTTAGCTAGAACTTCAGATCACACAAACTCTACTTTTGCACTTAAAGTCTGAATCTTTATTTATCTTTATGCTGAAAAACTTATTTTATATTTCAGGTATACCAGCTATGTGCATTATTACATGGTGTGCATTCATGCTACATTATCACAATACCCACTGCTGGTCCGGATATGGTAGCCAGTCATACATTTGGTTGATCACGGGGCCAATGATAGCCGCCCTCTTGGTAAGTTAATGGAGGGATTTCCTTCAGTCAAAAGTACTAATTTTAGTCATTGAAATGGATAGAATGAGCAAAAAAAAAACATGAAAATACTTTCATTTTCCCAACAGTTTTTTTTTAATTAAGTTTTTTTAAATGTCCGATTTTTCAGACAAGGCGTGATCTTGATGACGTCACAAATGATGCACTTTGCCGCATCTTTCTACTACGTTTCCACGTTATGATAATCAAGCAGCGAATTAAAATTGCGCTCTAACGCTTGCTATCAACCATATCGTTGCCAATACACGTGAGTAAAGACGCGAATTAAATATTTTGTTCTGTGAATGGCAACATTGAATGGCATTTTCATCATTTGTGATGTCACACGACAGAAGTGTAAAAATTGAAAGCGCACCCATTTAAGTAATTTTTTAAAAATATTAAACTTAAATGAATTATTTAAAAAATGGTCAGATCCTATGTTTTTAAGCATGCTCTTTCAGAAAAAAATACTTTTAAAACATTGAAAACGACCCCATTATAATTCGTTGATGCATTTACTTTCCAAATAGACTTTTTTTTAAATCTTTCGTAACAATTGATTTGGTTATTAAAAAATCTCAATGTTTCTACTTTAGATAAACAACATACAAACAGTTCACGTCTTACCAGTCTGAGGTCCAGTTTTACTGAAAGTTAAGAAACACGAGAGTAGTTTAAAATTTCTCAAAAACCTTAACATTAAAAGTCTTTTCTAAATATCATGAAATTTCCGGAAACATTTTCCATAAAAAGATTTATTTTTAATTTAATTTCACAAAAAAAAATCTTCATTTATGTTAAGCATCTATTGAGATGAGAGAGCATTGATATTTGAGAAGAACATTTTTTCTTTTTTAAATGTTGCTATTCCTGTTTAAAACACACACGTAGGCGGTAAACAAATGAACTATACTAAAGAAGGCATACATTTAAAAAATATATATGAAGCCGTCTATAGAAAATGGAGAACGTTTAGGAAGAAAATGCTTCTACTTCCTCGGTACTTTCAAAGCGATATTTTACCCCCAAAAGAGAATTTCAGAAAGTATATGCTTCTATAAATATTTATATTCGATTTCAATTTTTCGGAGAGTGACTGTGCTATCTTAGAAGATGCTACTACTTTAAAGATTTACTTTCGTCCAAGTCCTTTAAAAGAGGTATTGCCCAGTGGGCTATCTAGGCTTAGAGGATTGCAAAATAACTCCATGAAAAAACTGTTTATAATATGTAAATGATACGTAAAAATTCTGGAAAGTTTCTATTTTAGAAGTTTTACATGGTTACACATTCGTTGAAAACAGAAAATTTACTAAAAATGTTAGAACTACTATTTCTCCCTTTAACCCAGAGTAGTTCAAGCGCAATTCATAGTTCCTAGCAGCCATTTTTTTAATTGAATCTATACGCATTGACTGTGGCTCTACACCAATAAAAATGTTTTTTGCATTATTAGTTTAATGGCTCTATCAATTCAAGAAAAATGTGCATGTACAAAAACTAAGAGAATTCCATAAAAAATAAAAAAATAATACAAAACAGTTCAAACATCTTGCTCAGGATAAAACTTTCAAAAAATTATTATCCAATCATATAAGGTAAACGCACCAGTAGTGGCCACAGCTAAGCATATTTTGTGTCTTTTTTAAACTGTAGATCTACAATATTAGTTCCAGTTTTAAATCTCAATGAGCGTATTATATTCCAACTGTTTCTTAATCGTCCCATTTTTTTAAAAATGCCAGAATTTCATTTTTTTCAATTTT
>NC_072732.1:104410616-104489695 GCF_026930045.1 Uloborus diversus
GTTAGCACTTTTAATAACGTGAATTAAAATTTACTTAGTGAGATAAGTAAAATCTGTCGAGAAATCGTTCAATAAAATAACTTCAATAATATGAAGATCAACGAAAAAATGATAACTTCGATGTAATTTATGCACAAGGCACACGTACCAAAAGAAAAAAAAAAAAAGGTTTTCAGATGCGTCTTTGGAAGTTAATTAGGACTCACTTTATCGATGTAAAAAGTTGTAATCTTTGGTACATTAGAAATCCGTCACAACGTGATCACATGCTTACAATTTCATTCTAATTGTGCGTTTATCAGGTTTGTTTACGAGTTTTTTACGTGCCGAAGATCATACCTTTTTGCAGCGAAAAGCGCTCTTTTGTTTCCCAAAACACATATTTTACTATTTGCGTGTTTATAACGCTCGTTTTGTCATTTATTTCAAAATTAGGCTTTTGATTTTGTCTGTTTTAATTTTGTCCTAACTTAAAAAAATAAGAAAGAAAAAGAAACATTTCGTTTTACAGAAGCAGTCTGCTTTCATATCTTATTTTTAAAATAAAAAACAACTTGAACTATTTGCTATTGGAGGGGGTGGGGGGGGGGGCGTTACGAAGCTCGTCATTTTGACTGTTAAACATAATTCAAGTAAGATATTTTTTACTCTTAGAATATGTTTGATTTGCGTGTCGAAAGGGAGTGCGTCAGTTATTCACCGAAATATGATACATAAAATAACTATACACATGGGAACTCCAAAGATATTTTTTAGGAAGTTAGAAATTCTCAATTTATCAAATAGAACTCAACTCCAATTTTTGCCGCGGATTAAATTCAAGTATGAACACAAGTACATCTGAGGAGAAAAAATATTTGAGCATTTGAAAAATTCCGACATTGCAATTGTCTCCAAATTTGCTGAATCAAACAAAATTGGCCGAATAAGGATTTTCTGGGCGGTTGCTGTGACCTACCATCGCGGTACCTCTGACTATATATACGCAATAAAGAATGTATAACTGTTTTATATTTTAAACCCTCTTCAAAAATAAATAAATAAATAAACAACGAAGTTAAATTTTGTTTGCATGAACTAGAAAAAAATCATGTATTTGCGTATTTTTGACTTAAGAATGTTACTTAAAACTTGAAAGAACATGTATCCGAATTTGGCTGTACTTTCGAACAGAGGGATTAATTTTTCCGCTCTTTATCTCAATCCATTTTAATGATGAACTTAGTTTATCCATTACAACAATTATATTTCAGACTACGGTTTTGCTTTTTTTTTTTTTTTTTTTTTTTTTGACTTTTTACTTTTTTTTTCTGGAAGTATAACGCAGTAAGGTGCTTAGTTCATCACTAGAATAATTTATTTCAGAATACAACTTTTTTTCTGCATTTTTACTTTTTTTTCTTGAAGTAGAACGCAGTAATGTGCAAGAAGGCAATCGAAACACCCTTTCGGGAAAATGGACTAAATAATTGAATAAAATACTAAGATTTATAAAGCACTTTACGAAATATTTAATTTATTAAAAGAAAAGTGAGAATCAAAAATATTTTATTTGTTTCATGAAGTTTAATGTAATGAAACTATAGTTTGTAATTTTAAATAATTTTAATGAATTAATAAAGCATATTTGAAGGAAATAAGAGCACTTCAAAAAAAAAAAAAAAAGAAATGAAAATATAAAGTGCAATGAATCCCAAACTAGCACATTCTGGAAGCAAAAAAAGTGTTTCTCTTTGAAGAAGAAATAACGTTCAGTGG
Source organism: Uloborus diversus (assembly GCF_026930045.1). Lineage (NCBI taxonomy): Eukaryota > Metazoa > Arthropoda > Arachnida > Araneae > Uloboridae > Uloborus > Uloborus diversus. The sequence goes on from NC_072732.1 coordinate 104,412,375, forward strand.
TCATCAAAGGTGATCGTTACCACGCCTTCTCGTTAGTCACCTGGCTGTTGCGTATTCAAAAGAGCATTCTGCCGGACAACCGCGAATTCCTTTATGTACCGACGGAGGGAAAAGAAAGAGCAATACAGGAAAAACAACTTTTCTTCAGCTTTTCTCTCCCCGGTATGCGCTGCATTTTAGACGAGATCCACCACGTTTGACTGGGTAAGTATAAATGAATAATCACTATCACTTCAAAATCTTCCATAACAAAATAGTAAGGTAAGCACACCATTCAATGTAATTCTAGGATATTTTATTTCCTACAACTTACCAAGACACATAAATGAATAAAGGAAATTGGTAGTGTAAGTTTTCAATAAAAGGAAGGGTGTCCACGCTCCTGGAAAGTCATGGCGTGATCGAAAATGGACAAGGAAAGTCATGAAAAAATGCTCAAAAATCATGGAAATTGACAATTGAGGCAATGAGTGCAAGTGGCAAAATTAAAAATTTGGAGATAACCAGTACACATGGTAGGTGAACCTCTCCTCTATCTTTGGGCAAGGGATGGGTACTAGTTGCCCTGGGAGTTGCTGCTATACAGCATGATTTAGAAATAAATTTCAATGAAATAGGGATGTTATACCTAGGATGTTATCTTTATACGCGTTTTACTCAAAACTTGAAAATGTCCACTTACTTCCATTTGCTCCTCACTGCCTCATATGTGATATAAATTCCTCCATTCGTATTTTTACTGTGAATTGTTATTTCATGATTGTGTCTATATTTTTGGGACAAGGTGTAGTTTTTGTACATGCAAAAATATTTGCTTATTAGTAATTAAAACAATCTTCTAAATGTGGTCTGAGTTTTACTAAAAGATGTTTTTAACTAAAAATTACCGGGAATAAGTGTATAGTTTATATATTTTTTCCACTTTGAATTCCCTAATTTCAGAATTTTTCTTAAAGTTATTTTCCCCTGAGTTTTCAAAGAAAAAAAATGCGAATGAAAAGCTGCTCTCAATCACTTAATAATGTTTAAACAGTTTCAAGATCTTTTAATTTATTTTCCTAGTTTCAGAAAAGTTTTATTCATTATACAATAAATACATGAAGTTAAACTAAACCTTTCAGTCAAAATTTGTACCAAATTAGCTGTATATTATGTTGCTGCGTATTACTAACAAAGCTAGTATCTATTTCACTAAGTATGACACTTTTTTTTTTTGTTAAACCAAAGTTTGTTAATTTTTTAAATTTAGTCAGTATTGGTCAGTATTTTATAAATTTTGGTCAGTAAAGTCAGTATTTTTGACCCTCCCAAACAGTTTTATCCCCTGAAATATGACTCATAAAACTGCATAATGTGAGTGAAACTTCCAAAAAATTGTGGAAAAACTGTTTGAAGTTTTCTTTTTCTTTTTTGCTGATAATGAAAATTGATTTCGTTTATCTAATTAAGTTATTGTATTCATTCTTATATAACACTCCAAATGTTTTGAAAAACTTACTAGCTTTGGTTTATGATTTCTTACTTCTAGTTTTTATCCTTTGAACACGTTTTACTCAAAACTTGAAAATGTCCACTTACATCCCTTTGCTTCTCACTGCCTCAATTGATCCTGGATTTTGAGTTCAAGAACATGCATATTTATTGAATTGCACAGATTAGATTAAATAATACGCATCTTGGTCATTTTTTACGCTATTACGCGTCAATCCCGATTTTTCACACATTTCGAAATCCGATTGCATCCTCTTCTTTAATGCTCTCGTTTTTTTTTTTCTATGTGAATTTACCATTTGGACATTTATAATTATGTATTTAAAATTATTTTAAACCCTCCTTATATCTCTAATTGTGTAGTTGATTTTTTTGACTTCTAATTTGGCCAACGCGAAAATTTTAATTCATCCGTGTTGATTCAAGAGACTCATAAAAATTATCATTAATTCTCAGCTGTGTCTTAAGTTAATGAAGATTTTAGAAAATAAAATTGGTCTGACGAATTAATTACGGACGTTTTGAATATAGATAAAATATAGAAATCAGGAATTTTCAAAGGTTAAATTTTCTTAAAGTCCGTAAAGGTTACATATAACTGTGTTTCTACAATATTAATTGCGACAATTGAAACTCAATGGAGGAATTTTAGAAACAGTAAAACGAATGTTAAATAGATCTGGCATATTACTGACAGGTAAAATTCCATCCCTTATCAGTGAAATTCTGAAATTACATCAATATTCACCATCAAATCTGTTGAAAACAATGCAATCTGTAACAGCTAAAATTGCTGCCATTCATTCTTTAAGAGGACTTATGTCACAACCACAATTGAGATTTTGGAAAAACGAATCTACGGGATGACAAATGTTTTCAACTATCAACATTCATGATGTTTAAATATTCGATAGAACACAAAGGGATGGTTTCACTCTATTATTTTATTGACAGCTTTCGAGAGCATATTTTTGTGCTTGCAAAGTAGTGCTTGTCAGCTGAACTCACTGAACTACTTTGCCAATATTGAGCACAAAGGGAAAACTTTCATAATGTAAGAGGAAATAACGGATATCAAGAAGATTATTCAACGCAATTTTGAACATAATCATATTAATATGCACATCAAATTTGCTCCACGAAACTAGGCAGAAGGATGGAAAAAGAATATTTCAATGGAGGGCGTAGTTAATGTGTATGAATAATTTTATTCAAATGTGAAACTTTTGCTTCGTTCTCAGTTTCTTAGTTTTTATTGATTTTTTTTACACCAAACTTTCTTTCGCAAAAACAAGACGAAAGAAAGAGGAAAACACCAGAAATAATTTCTTACGATAATGATTTTATGCATACGAGCTTCACTCTTAATTATTTTGTGCTACTTTGTTATATTATTTTTAGTTATCATAAACCTGTTTAAAATGAATCTGTCTTACTTGATTTACATTTCAATCACTCTAAACTGGGCTTTCAGGTTATGGATTATAGAAAGGTCCTAAGTTCAAATTTTATTTTAAATATAAATATATATCTACATGTATAATTAATTTCAGTAATGAAATGTAATTTAAAGTGAGGTAATAATCCTACAAATTGGTTAGATTAAGTCATAAAAATTCTTGTAGAATACAGTTCATTTATGAATGAAATAAACCCTTTTTATTGAATCCTGAAAATTTTCATCAGTGGGACTTATGCCCTTCCTGCAACAATCGATTAAACTATTCTGTGGTGTTAAAAGCTGCAGTTTCTAAGCATTCATATGGTAATGATCGTCAAATTCGTAAAAGTTGTTTTTAAATTATTTTTAATAGTCTTTTATACGGCTATTTTTTTCCTCGTTTTATGTAAAACAAAATGAAAACTTTTACTGTGCACCAATATCATGAAGCGTAATTTAAGCGCTAGTGTAAAAGCGACTGAGTTCTTTTCCCGCCTCACTCACTCTTTTTGAAGCTGTTCGAAAAGGTGACACCCTAGTTTTAATTTAGCTTAGAACTTCGCAAACACTGAATGAAAGACGCATTAAATGTTATTCACATATTTTAATGCATTTATTTCTCCTTCAGACACCTCTAAATTACGAAACGCAACAGAAAGTTAGAATTATCACAGTTTAATTTCAAACATAGATGGTTGTTTTCAAATTAATTTAGTCACGCTTTTCAAAAATTAAAGATGATAATCCAATATTGAGAGATTTGTTTTTAATATCATATAACATACACTCTTTTCAAAAATCATCTTAACAATAAAAAAAACGAGCTGATGTGTGCATCACATGATTTCCTTTTACTCCAATTTAATGTCATTTCCCCATCATTGGCATTTTTAATGTGATTCAATAGTTTACTCTCTAAATATCATCAACAGTGGTAAAATTGAAACCAAATAAAAAAAAAATTAAATCGCCAAATTTGTCGCCAAGTTGGTGATAAACTTGGCGACCAAAAGACTGGCCATATATATTGCCAAGTGTCCGTCAAATTATAACACCACTTGAGTTTACATCGAAATTAACAATGATTTTCCTCCAAAAAGGGGCAAAAGACCCCTTTAAGAACACCCGAATGCAACCAAAAGAAGAGGTGCACAACTAGACCCCACTAGGAGTCTACGTATCAAATTTAACTTTCTAGGGCATACCGTTCTTGAATTATGCGACATACATACGCACATACAGACGTCACGAGAAACCTCATTGTAATTAACTTGTTAATTGTCAAAATGGATATTTCGGGAGGCTATACGTTCTTAAGCACTTATCCACGTGTGGTCGAGTCGAAAAAAAACATTCATTCGGGGGTGAGTAAAATGGAAATTAAGGTCGATTTTTGAGTGAAATTTCTTTCGCGAATACAATACTTCCTTTTTTGTAAAAGGAAGAAAAAAAATTTTTTTATTCTTTTTAAAACGCTAAAAAAAGAGAAACAGCGACCGTAATACTTTACGTCTTAAAAGTAGTTAGGGTAAAATTATTTTTTCAAAAGACGTGTTTCGCCCCCCCCCCCCCCCCGCCCCCCCGTTTCCCTCTCTCTCGATGATTAGTTTTCAAAGTTAACACACAAAAAAACATTAAGACTAAAAACCATGTGCTCTGCCAATAAAATATTTGAAAAGAAAACGAGTTGAATTTGAAATTTGTAAATTAGTTGCAGTTAACTGTTGCTTTAATACCGAAACCTTCTTTTTAATAAACCAATTGACATATACAAGATGTGATTCAGAAGTTTTAAGACTGATTTTTTTTTCCGAGAAAGGAGCGCGCGCGAACTGATGCGGATAGGCTGTGGAAGTAGTAGGGAGTGTCAGTGAACGAACGGAAGCTGTGGCAAATGGCTTCGGCACACTGGAGAGTGCGCATCGCTTGTTGCGTGAATGCATGTCATTGACCTCGGTCAAAAAGTGGGAGATACGGGAAAATATTTTCACGTTGGAGTGCTTCGCTGCTTGAGGGATCGAGTCTGCCGCGTCCGCCTGGCGATCAAGGGTGATTGGATTCTCTTCCACGACAACGCGCCTGCTCACACGTTGCTCGCCGACGACGAAGTTTTGGTCAATTTTAAAGTGACCTACAGCCCCGACTTGCTTCCAAGTGACCTATTCATCTTCCTCTAATAGAGACAGGTCTAAAAAGGAAGTGATTCGAGTCCATCGACGAAAAAAAAAAACAGTCCAGCAGGCTTCAACGAGAGCCCTTGACAGCATGTCGCCCGAGGACTTCCACAAGGGCTACGAACAATGGAAGACGAGCTGGCCGCGTTGTGTTGATGCTGAAGGATCATATTTTGAAGAATTTTAGTGCGCTGTACTTAAATGTCCAATAAATTTCTAGTTATGAGATCAGTCTGGAAACTTTTGAATCATACTACAGCCGACTCACAGCCAGTCGCATCTTTGAAGTCTGTCGTTACAATGCCATCGGTGGTGAGTCGGGCCTGAGCAGCTATTGCTTTTTCTTACTGTTTCTTCATTTCTGTCAAGATGGCGTGACATATTATTAGGCCTGTCATTTCGATTTTTTCTGGGGGAGAGTGGCAAAACGTATAAATTCAATGCAATTTTTAGAAGACAATAAAACTACGCCAATTTGTATGAAACAGTACATTAATTTCTAAATTGCCCCTCCTGACCCCCCTAAATGACGGGTCTGCAGGTCATTAAAGTTGGAGCTGTGAAGATACTCAGTGGCGCATAACACATTCGATGTTATTCGATATTTTTTGTTATTAAGTAAGCGTTGTTACGTATGTTAGTAAGTTAATTGATTAATTGAAAGGGAAATTAACCCTAAATATGTGATTTTCTACGAACTCATGGTTTTTATGAAGCGTCAAGAATCTGATATTCTTAAATACATAGTTGAGTTCTTTGGCACTTAATCAACATATTTCAGTCTCAATCTTTTTCAATTTTACATGAAGACTGATGTTTTAGAATATTTATTATCTTATAATAAAGCTTCTTCTGAAAATTGATACTAAAATTAGTTTATGGAAAATAATGTTCATAATCAAATGTTCGCCATTTCAAAACTTTTCAATAGATTCATTTAAATCTAAATTTTCTTTCTTTATTTTATTGTAATATTTTAATAAAGAACACTGCCTTATAATCCACCACAAATATTTTTATCTTTAGAATAGTTTTATTTATTGGTAATGTTTTCCGTTTTCATTTCTTCAATAGATAAATAGTGTTTTTCTGGTGGATATAATTCGTATTCTAGTTACGAAGCGTTTGGCCAATCGTAGCGTAGAAACCACGCACGTCAAGTAAGAAATTATTCTTTGTATTTCTTTCTAATTATTGCATATTCATAACAACATCAGAAATTATCTCGAATTCTGTTACCATGTTTGATCGGCTAAAAATGCAAAATGAAAAAAAAAAAATGGTACTTGTAAAAAGACGTCAAGCTGCTTTAAGTGTTATACGATCAAATATTTTGTTTCCTTTTCGCCCGGAATGAAAAGTTACAAAAAATGAAAGACATCGGGGTATGAAAATACTTTGTGAAGAACAAGACTAGATCGTCAAATTGATAGCTGTTGAGTATAGAATAAAAAGGTCACCGTCATTTTAGTCCTTTTTCGATTTTATAAAACTTTAAGTTAAAAACTCGTGTTTATAATAATGTTATGTAAGTGGTAAGTCCACTTTTCGGAAGACCCAAAAACCTTCTTTAATGAATTTGGAAAAAAATATTCTAGTTCTAACAACAGGAAAGTTGATGAAAGCCCAAGTTGTGCTGGCTCTTGCAAAAAATGTAGATGATTAAGGCATGAATAGAGAGTAAGTGCAAGTTGACCAGATAGTAGTTGCAAAATTGGAGACTAAAAAAGCAATAGGCACATAACACTAACATACTCAACATGAACTCGAACATACTCTAAGCAGTATGGACATAATGTACAATTAATGTCTTATTGTTCAAGCATTCAGTGTCCCTGCTCGGGAAGCAGTTTTATATTCACAAATACCCTTTAACACATAGTTTGCTGACTTTAAAATCGTTAATTTTCTTATAAACTTGAAGTACGGGCGTCCTTTGTATAACACGGAACTTCTACAACACGGTACCAAATTTGAGATTATTATAACACGGTTTCGATATTACACGGTACGAAACTTGAATTTAATGCTTCATGGTTTTGATACAACACGAATGGTATATTTATAAAAGATAGAATGTCATTTTTGCTTACTATATTCTGTTAATTTTTGCTAATAACTCTAATACATTACTTTGTTTTTATGAAACTCGGTTTTGATATAACACGGTATACATCCCTTGATTTACATTATTTCTAAGTCTAGTACAGGGTTGTTCAAATTAAAGTTCCCCAACTCAGAGGCCTGTGCAGGATGTTCTATGGGTCATAATGTGATGAAATTTTGGAAACAGACACTTCAGATTATGCGCTCGTGATTTATTTAAAAACAAAATAGTACTAAAAGTTGCCGATAGATGGCGCTGTAACACAAGTAATTGGGAAATTTGCATATTTCAACAACGTGATTTGCAGAAATAAAGCTTCTGCGCAACGTATGCAAAAGATGAGCCCTACAAAAGTGGAAGGTAGAAGACAGGCGCTGCACAGGCAGTTATTTTCAGCCTCGCTGGTACACAATGGTTACTTTGAAAGACAAAGCTCTATTGGTCAAACTTTTTTACCAGAATGACGAGAACTCATGTGCTGCTTTAAGAGCATTCCGTCGGCTGAAGAACATGCGCCGAGGACCGATGTCACCACGCGCTTTAAAGAAATGATGAGGAAGTTCGAAAGATCTGGACAACTGGGAATTTTGCCAGGTAGAGGACGCCATGCTGTGAATTCTGCACGCGTATAAGACGTTGCTTTGGCGGTCGTGGATACCACTAGACAATCGCCACATGGTGTTGTCAGTGTGCCACGTGTTTCTCGTGCTGTGGATATGCCCTATACGACCGTCTGGCATGTGATGCGTCGATTCCTACGCTATTTTCCTTACAAAATCCAGTGTTCATCAGCTGTCGGACGGGGACCCTGTGGTTGCTCAAGTGAAATTTTTAATGCAACTAATAAGTACAATCGAATCCGTTCAAAAGTGGAGGGGCGACGCTTTGAAGACTAGTTTTGCAATAAAGGAAAAAAAATGTAACAAAGGAATTATTCAGATAAGTTTTTTAAAAAAATACAAGAAAGATTTGGTGTGCAGCAGAAAAATATTGTAAAGAAGAAACTTGAGTAGATATCAAAAACTGGTTTTTCAGAAAAAATATTCGATACCAAGTTGCAGCTTTTTTATGGAAATTAAAGCGGAAAACTTAAGGCTATGATTCGCATCCAATGCAATCACAATGCGCACGTAATTATGGCAAATTCATAATATGTGTAGTAGAGATTTTATTTTTTCTTACGATGAACGATTTTGTCCAGCTGAACTCATTACCATATGATTAAATAAAAAATGTGAATATGATTACAGAAAAAATATGTATAGTGAAAAGAAAAAAACTTCTGAATTACAACGAAAAAGCCGAGAGTAAAATAAGAATAATAACTATTCCCTTGAACAGCAAAATGCTAATTTCTGACATGAACTGTCCATGCTTTCGCCGCATAGTTAAAAATCCGTGAAAAATATTGTCTTCTTAAGTATTTTGCACCCTAATACATTTAAAACTCAATTTGACCACCAGTTTATCTAGGTGGAATAAATATCAAAACATGTGTTTTCTAAACTTCTATTTCACGTTAGGAGAAACCGCAAGCTATCATGTTGTCGTGATTGTTTTTTTTTAATGTTCAAATTTGTTTCACAAAAATTTACTTATTTTCTAATCCATACATCCATCCTACATAATCTGTTACGCAAGTTACACAATTAAGGTGCTATATTTAAACTATTGATCCCTTCAATAGTCAGCGCAAGGTACTTCTTGACACTATTAACTTCATACATTTTCCTAAATTTACTAGAAGGCAAATATCCAGTTGGATCTAACTATTCAGTTTTGGAAAGTCAGCCGGAATTTTTGAACATAATTTTACTTTTTAGCTTGGCAGTTTAGCAACTACTATTTAAAATGAGCATTTTTTTAGAAATTCTTCCAACGACTGAAATTTTTGTCGAATTCTACGAGTTTAGCATGAAAAAGATTCTCCCCCATGTTTCGAATTTGAAACGAAAACTCACAGAGAAGACTTTAAAAAAAGCTACATATTCTCGGTGAACATGACAGTGTTAAAATACCTTCTTCTACTTTTATAGATTTTTTTTTCTTTAACCACTGATAATCGTTAGTCAAATGGTGCTGAAATGACTTTACCGTACATTTGGGGGCTAAAACAATCTTTATAAAACGAGAAAATTTTCCATAAAGAGCACGACAAACTGAATATCAAAGCGCAGTTCACTAAAAATGTAAAACAGGTCAGAGGCGGATTTACCATGTCGCAATTGTGAAAGGGCCCACGACCATGGAGACCCCGAAGGGAATAGAAAGACGCACACGGACGTGATTTTTCGAGTCATAAACTTGCATAAACGGAACGTTTTATCCATAAATAACATAGTAAAAGTCATAAAATCGATTTAAAGCAGAAATTTCCAGTGTAACGTATTTTTGATGTCATTCTCAACTTTACTAAAATTTGCGGTTTCCCCTATTCATCACCGAAGATTTAAGAATTTAAATTCTGAAACGTATTGAGAGAAAGCCTTCGAATTCCCTCTTCTTAAGTCTTCCAAAGATTACCTAAAGCTGAGTTCTGAATACTTCAGCTTTGAATATTTTTTGGGAAAGGAGAACCCCGAACCCCAAGACGGTTCAAAGTTGAGCTTTTAAGACTCCAGTTTCGGAATTTCGCCTAAAGAGAGCCCCCTCCCTCCCTCTTGACATTGCCAAAGACAGCCTAAAAGATTTAAGACTTCAATTACAAACAGTTTTCAGGAGAGGGTCGCAAATGCCCTTTAACTTAAGTTATTTAAGTATAGCCTCAAATAGTTTTTAATACATCAGCTACAAAACATTTTCATGTTAGAACACCAAAACCATCTCTCATAAATTCACCAAAGATTGCCTAAATTAGTGTTTTTAAGACTCCAGTCTTCGATTCTTTTTTAAAACCCACTTTTATATCATTAGAGACAGCCTAAAACTTTTTGACTTTTAAATTTTTAAGAGTTTACACTGGAGAAATATCGAACCACTCCTAGCTTCAAAAATATTTTCAATTCAGTTTTTCGATATTTTTTACTGTAACCCGTGAGTAACCCCACACCCCCTAGATTGTCCAAGATATCAACGTTTTAAGACCTTAGTATAGTGGGTTAATTTGCGGACAGATTACCCTCTTTGCAAGAGCAGCAATTTTTCGCAAACTCGTGCTGCCGCTTTTTTTCTCCTTTCCTTTCTCTCCCTCCCCCCACCCATATTTCCATTCTAGCGAGTGTTCGAATCGATGACATTAGAATTTAATGATTCCTCAAGTCATTGTCAAAAATGCAGGAACGGTTTTCCCATCGGTGTTTCCAACCAGCTAGAAATCCCCCCCAGGGCCGGACTAATACTCCGTCAGTCCGTGCCCCGGCACGGAGTAAAGATTTTTGAGGGGCGCAAAATTGCCAAATCAAAATATGAAAAATATTTGCAACTGAGCAGCTGAAAAAAAAACTAAGTTCTCTGGAAAAAATACTGGCACCATCTACAAATGAAGAGGGCGCATCGCGATATCCCTTTATCTATTCTATAACCGTAGTCTGCACAAGTTTGAAGTAAAAGGTGTTAGTTCTTTTATACTAATTACAGAGACTTTAAAATCATTTTGTCATAAGCAGGATCAACACCAGCAGGGGCGCCTCGAACTTAAATTTTTAAGAGGAGAGAACTTTTCTGCCGAACGGAGCTCTAAACTTTGCAGAATGATAAATTATGGATATTCACACATGTGCTTACATCTTTAGTAAATAATTACATTTAGGCATTTCATTATTTCAACTAATGGTACCCGCACGGCTTTGCCTGTAATAGAAAAATTAAAAGGTCTTTTGGTTCACCTGTATATTTACAAATAATGTATGGTGAATTTTCTCGCCACTTGGCTTGCACTCATGTTACGGTTCCACGTTATAATTTAGTATCTCGCCAATTGGCTTGTGTCCATGTTACGGTTCCACGTTATGATAATTTCGAAATTTACTCGTCAATCTTATGATATTTTTGTTCTTAAAATTAAAATAGAAAAAGACCACATCGAATTTTCGAAAAATCGCTTTGAGGTGCACACCTCCATGCTACAAACTAACTTTGTGCCAAATTTCATGAAAATCGGCCGAATGGTCTAGGCGCTTTGCGCGTCACAGAGATCCAGACATCCAGACATCCTTCGGATATCCAGACAGAGAGACTTTCAGCTTTATTATTAGAAAAGATTATGTCTCCAAATTTTCAGAATCATCAGGCAAAATGTCCCGAATTATGAAATTTTTGGAAGATTACAGTGACTTCCCATCGGAAAAAAAATTTTCGCGGTTTTTTTTTTTTGCAAACAGAAGCGAAAATTGAAAAATCCGACGTAAAAAGATTTTTTACAAGGTTTAAAAATTTTTATTATGACGGGGTTGCGAAAATTAGAGCCTCGCGAAAAAAATGCTCTTACAGTATTCAGTGCAATTTGGAAACTCATGGCACGCTTTAGACTAAAAAATGTATAAATTTATAAATAAACAAGATAGCGTCTGGGGTGCTGATGTTTTTCTGTTTCTGTTTTTCTTACTTTCGTTTTTTTCTTACCATGAAAATCTCAAAGCTGAATGCTGAAAAATGTATATGCCGTTAAAATATGGTTGAAACAGATAAATCAAAGTAGAGAGAGAGAGAAGTGAGATTTAAACGATTGATATGAAAAGTCGCACTAGAAGTTGTTAAATGGTTGAAGGGAAAAAACGAAGGTTAAAACAAGAACTCTGCAGGAGATTAATGAGACACGATATTTAAAATGAAACATAGTAGAAAAATGACCATAGTTATCACACAAAAGTCAAAAATAAAATAAAATAATAAACACCTCCGTCCAAATCAATAAAATATACTTCTGGGGCTGTAAGCGTTTGAATTCAAACATGTTAAAATGTAAGAAAAGGGTGAAAATTAAAAGTTTTAATATTTCCGGTTTTAGGACTGTATTCTGAAAGAATTCCCAGGGTTAGGTGAAACCCTAGAACCCTAAAACCTGATCCCTATAACATCATCAAAGATTGTCAAAAGTTGTTTTCGAAACTTTAATTTTGAAAAATTTCCGAGGAAGTCTCCGCAAATCTTACCCCTTACCCTAACGTCATCAAAGATTGCTTACAATTTGCGTAATTATAATTTCAATTTTGAAAAAATTTCGCGGAAGTTTTTACAATCTTCCCTTTCCACCTTTAAGGGTCGACTTTTGTTTAAACGATTTCAATTTCGAAAAATTCCGAGGGGAGAGGCACTAAATTCTTCTCATCCTAACATCCCGAAGATCGTATAAAACTGCGATTTTGGAAATTAAAACTTCTGACAATTTACTAATGAAGATTTCTCCAATCCCATTCCTTCTCTTACAATTACTTACAATTACGTATTTTGGACGAAAAATGTATGGGGGATGATCCCAGATCCCATTCCGTTCCCTTACTTTAACAAGTGTTGCCTGCCGACCGAGTGGTGTAATGGTTAGGCGTTGGCATCTTACGCCTGAAGACAAAGGTTCAAACCTGGCTTTAATCGATGGATTTTCAAGATGAATAAAATAGACAGAGCCCGGGTCGTATGATTTTGCGGCATGTGAAAGATCCTTCGATTATTCGTTTGGCTTGAAGTACTCTCGGGAAAATTAAATTCCCAGCTCAGTTTCGCATTGTAAGAGCCCAGGTACCTCCACCTGATACGGATGCTACATCGGGAGATCGCACTAGGTGTACAAAAGTCAAAGCCTCTAACACAGTCCCATTAGAAATAAATTTAAAAAAGACAAAGATTGCTAACAACTGCATTTTTTTTTTTTTTTTTTTTTTTTTTTTTTGGAAAAGTTTCCTCTCTAGACGCTTTGACAACCTTTTCTTCCCTTCTCTTTTTCAAATTTTGTGTACAGAATTAAAATTTCGAATCGTTTAAAATTTTGTTTTGAGCCTCAAGTTCGAAAAATTCCAAACTAAGGTCCCCTTAACATTCCTTCTCTTCCATCATCAAATCATCAAAGATTGTCTAAAATAGCGTTTTCAGAGCTACTATTCAGAAAACTTTCCAGGGTGTAACCCCTAGACCCCCTATTTAGGCGCAAAATTTACCCATGACGCAATGTTCACATTGCTTTTTTTTCTGAGCAATCACGAATTGCTTATTGTTTTCACTTGACCGTTGAACGACGTCCCGTCCCTTGACTTTATTTTTCTATTATAATGAAGGCGTCCACGTGCCTCGGAATCGAATTATTTAGAAACGACCGTCGATTGTACACAATCTTTTTTTCGCGAAAAAAGTATTCAGCACACAACATTCAGCACATAACAACCAGCCCCTGGCATTCATTTGAATTTTAAAGTCTTAAATTCTAATTTTTGTTGCGATAAGAGCCATTAGTAGAACCCAAGGAGTAGAGTCCTATCGCAATTCGTGATTGCAGAAAACATAATCTGATTTCAAAATTTCAAAATTCGAACTGTTTTATTTATTTATTTATTGTGGTTGGGGAAACATTTGCGCTGCAGTTCCTTGCCAGAATGGAAGTCGATGCTGCTTGGCCGTGGAATATCCTTTGGACGGATGAGGCCCATTTTCACGTGAATGCGCACAACTGCCACATTTGGGCAAGTGAAAACCCGCGAGCAATTCATCAAGTGCCCTTGCACCCTGCAAAGGTTATGGTATGGTGTGGTTTCACTGCAACATTCATCATTGGGCCTTATTTTTTTGAAGAATTGACTCCAAGAGGATTCGAAACCTGCTGTCACAGGAAGACGATATCAGGATATGTTGACAACGTTTGTGATTCCTGAACTGCAACAACGTGGCCACCTCCAAGACACGCTATTTATGCAGGGATGGTGCACCTCCCCATATTCTTCTGGACGTTCAACAGGTGTTACGGGCAACTTTCACTGATGCACGTGTGATCAGTCGCTGTTTCCCAACAGCTTGGCCTCCTCGCTCGCCTGATCTCACCCCATGCGACTCTTGGTTGTCGGGATTTTTAAAAGATCAAGTCTACCGAGAAAATCCAGCAACCTTGGCAGATCTGAAAGACTCAATTATTCAGAATGTGCGTGGTATTAATGTGCACTTATTGCTTTCCGCTGTGGAACACACTGCTTTACGGATGGAAAAAATTGTGGAGAACCACAGCAGACATATAGAACATCTATAGAATGTCTTGTTGATCTGCAACGCCACCTATCGGCAACTTCAGGTACTATTTTTTTTTTAATAAATCACGAGCGCATGATCTGAATTGTCTGTTTCCAAAATTTCATCACATTATGACCCATAGAACATCCTGCACAGGCCTCTGAGTTGGGGAACTTTAATTTGGACAACTCTGTATAACACGGTTTCGATATAACACGGGGAACACGGTTTCGATGTAACACGATACATCTTAACCTGATTTTTCTCCTGCACATATAATTAGTATTAAAAATAAGTAAAAATGCTATTTTAAAAAAGTCTCGTAAAACACTGTTTCGGTACTTCACGGAACAAATAAACCGTGTTATCCGAGGGACAACTGTATTTAACTTTTCTTTCGATCTTTCAAACATAATTGTGCTTGCTTATTATTATTTTTAATTAAAGTTATTTTCACAATTAAATTTAATTGAATATGTTCTACTGATTTTTAAACTTTGTTTTTCATTCCAAACACAAAAGAAAATAAGTTACTCATAGGTTTGAATAATATTTACCACAAAAATTGTAACAGAAGCTGTTTGAGGAATGTGGTCCGACGTATAATTCGTTTGACAAAGTTCCGTTTAAAAAATAAGCTAAAAAAGGTAATAAATTGAACATTTTGAAAACGATTTGAATGATAAGAACTTTCTAATCAAGCCAATGGTGGAAAACTACGTTGCTCATTTTACATGTTCAATGAGATGAAAAGTAGAAAAACGGGCCCTAAATAACCTTTACTCAGCTAGGGACCTTGTAATAATTTTGATACTTCTGATTGGCCTACCGACGTAAATGCGTCGGCCATGTTTTTTCCTTCACCCAACGCATGTGAGCAAATTCCATTCCTCAGAAGTTCTGAGTGTTCGTTTGAATGTCCCCCTCCCCTCCCTTGAGAAATGTCTATAATTAGTGTTGCATTTCGCAACAAGACATTCAAGCATGTAAAACAAGCTAGTAAGGAGATGGATGACATTTTGAAATTAAAAGTCAATCAGCAGTCTCCAAATTTTTACATGGTTTCTAGCAAAGTAAAGGTTAGATAAATAAATACCTTTGTGCTGAATAGTAAAGTCAGACCAAACAACGTAAGTAGAAGCACAAATTTGTGCTTCTACTTACGTTGTTTGGTCTGACTTTAAAGTAAAGGTTGTTTACATGCTGCCTGACTCCCCTTATTTACAAAAGTTACATTGACTTCTGTTCCTATAAATCAGTATTTTATTTCATATCGTTTATGCAGTTATACCTGCTTCCAGAGCTATTCTTCTAGATAAATTTATTGTTACTACGCCCAAGAAGCTAATATATGTTGTCATGCATAATCATTTTTTGTTTTTACGACTAAGTTTAGTTTATAAACATTCTGCAACCGAACTAAACGCATTTTTTTTCTCCCTGAAACAGGAAAGCAGTCAAGGCAACTGCGCTCCTGTTTCCTCTTCTAGGCATCCCCCATCTTCTCTTCTGCATCAATCCAAAAGATAGCGGAACTTTAGAGGATGCTTACATGGTGGTGAATGCTTTTGTGAAATCGTCGCAAGTAAATAAAACTATTGTTTATCACTCTTGTTTTCTTCGTCAGTGTATTGTAATCATTAAGTTTAAGTTCTTTAAGTAAGTTTAAGTATTAAGCTTTTATTCCTTAACTGGTGAAGGAATTTCTCATAAAGTAATTGGGGGAGGTGGAGTGTATGTATCTCAAACGCAAATATAAAGGAGCAACGATGAGGCCGAACGCTTCTGGGGGACCCTGCACTGGCATTGTTTTAGAGTTGAAGTCCTAAAAACGGTATTGTAAGCATTCTTTGACTCTGTAAGAGTGAGGAATGGGGTTCAACGTTCTTTTCGGGAAGGTTTTCGAAACGGAAGTTTAAAAAAGGCACTTTTACACGATCGTTCGTGAAGCTAAAAACTTTCAACGGTGTTCCACTGGACTATTTTTGAACTTGAATACATAAATACACGGCTGTAGACCACCTAAAAAATTTTAGGGGAAACATTAAAGTTATAGGACTTTTCAACAGCGATTTTTCGATATTACAGTTCCAAAAAACCTATAATTGGGAATCTAGAACAGAAGTTTTCAGAAAATGAAAGAATTCTATTTGAAAAATAAAGAAAAGAAATTTCAGTGTTCAGTTCGGAAGAGAGTTTTGGATTTTAATTTACTTGAAGAGCAAGTATTGAATGAAACCTAAAATTGAGGATGATTTGCGGGTTTATTTATGTGTGTGTGTGACCCAAGATGGAAATAAATTAACATTGGTCAACTTTGTAAAAAAGAAAGCTCAGAGTTCCTCCTAATGCATTCTTGTGGTGTTTTTTTTTTTTTTTTTTTTGTACTTAATGGAATTTTCGGAATAAAAAGTGAATTAAAATTTCTTGATTTTAATTTAAATTACCTAAAATTGACGGTTACCTATATTAACAGTTTCACGATTAAACTTTAACTAATGCAACATATTTTAATCAAACTAAAGTGTTTTTTTTTTTTTTTTGGCAATACTCATAGTTAATTATAAGCAAAAAAGAATATGTATGCTAAAAAAGGTTGAGGACCCCTGTTTTACGTATCACACAACTTGAATTGTCAACGCATTATTACTTGAATTGTCAACGCATGTGTTTGCCAGGAACCTGCATGTCATGTTTCAAAACAGTCTGACACCCCTTTCTTTGTGCGTCAATTGTTTTTAGAAAAAATGTCATATTTCTAATTATATCTTTCACAATGTTAATAACATAAAAAGAAATATATTAATAAGGTTAAAATTGCGTTGTACATTATTTCTCTTTGTACAACAACAACGCAAAAGTCATCATTTTCAATTTAACAAATTCAGTATACAAAAACTTCTGAGCGAACGAAAATTTTAAAAAGCATATTCAAACTAAATACTAACCTTTTCTCATTTCATGCAGGTTAAAGTTATGAAACGAAAACCCCATGTTAAATTTCGTTTAAATGTTTTTCGGAATATATTTCGCAGATGAAATAAAGTAACCCATGTTATGTTTTACAGGGTCTCTTTGTATCGGTGTTGTACTGTTTTATGAATGCAGATGTAAGTATTTCCCCAAAGATTTTAAGCAATGTCATGTTCGCTTTTTTATTGATTAGAAAAATTAAGGGACTATATTTTTCACATGCATGATTAAACTAGAGCAAATATCAAAGGGGTGTACTTTAGTCGTTGTGTCCTTTTGCGCTCAAGATTCATGAGGCTTCAATTTTTATCGCTATCAAAGAGTTGAAATCAGATTTTTAGCGATATCTTTCTAGAGGACATTTAAAAATTACTCTATCGTATGTAAATCTAAATATGCTTCAGGTAGTAGAAAAAACCATAAACAGTAACCGTTTCACCTACACATGTTGTGCACCTCAATAGACATCGCATAAGACAACAAACAATGGAAAATAACCGCTTTACCTCTCCATGTACTGTCGATTTTCCTTACATGAAACCTCCCGCGAATTTGCGCATGCGTCAGGTCTACTTTGGTTTTAAAAAAGTAGGGGTGGTAACACGAAAGTAAACGCATAATAACGAAAATAATATAATAACGTATTCAGCAGTTCGTCCAAAGTAGCTTCGAAAAAGATGGAGATAATAAATCCCAGCGGAACGTGCCCATCTTCAACCTATCACCCCTTTTTAAAATGGAATCGATCCCAAGTGACAGTTTTCGCATTCGAGAACAGAAGTTACGTCTTAGTAAGCAGCAGGAAGCTCAAGCGGTAGACATTAACCGACAATAGTCATCTCACATTCATCAGCGCTTGGCTGCAAGATGGGCGAGGAATTAAATCAAATAAATTTTTAAAAAATAATCTTTCACTCCCCAAATTTTGTCTGCATGCATTCTCACAAAACTCACGTGTATGCACACAACCACCCAAAAATTCTAATTACAGTGAGAATTTTTCTTCTCATTTTATTGTGCAGCTAGGGCAACGGCACCAGTAACAGACATGCTTAAGACATCGCTCTCAAGTCAACTCAATTTTCTGAGCCTTTTAATGTATTTAAACTTTTATAACTATTTTTCTGTTATGAAAATACATCTCATCTAACTCTTGACTGCTTCTGGAATTTCTGAATTAGTTAATTCCATTTTTGTTTGCTTAATTTCGAAAAAAGGTCCGATCCCCAGTAACAGAGAACCCGAAATGTCTGATGATATCCGGTAACAGATAGGATAAGGAAAAAGGATGAGTAATGGACAAAAAAATTTCTCTTCAAAATGTGCAAAAGTTCTTTATTTTTAGAACTAAAGCCTTATTAAATTCAAATGAGCATGAAACACCAGCTAACCTCGTGGTAGCTGTTCATAACCTTCCACCACTGCCTTGTAAATACCAACTGGCTCATAAAATTCACTCTAATAACACCGTATTCATGAGTCACAGCAACATCAGCTTTACGGGACCTAAAATTCTTATTATTAAAATCCAAACTTACGACTGTCTGTTTCTGGAGCCTTGTCTGAAACGGGTGCCGTTACACTACAATGTTCTTGAAAATAGAATTGACATTGAATATTACAAAAAATGTTTGGCATAGAAATGACGTTGTTATGCCTTTTGTTACTCATTGTTGTTTAAAATACTTTTCCACCACAGAAGTCTAAAAGTTATTAGTTTTACAAAATACGAAACTTGAATGGGTCATTCTAAAAAAAAAAAAAAACGCGCTTTTTTAGGTCCAGGGTGGTTAGTTTCAAAAATATCCATTTTTAAGCACTTTTTTTTAATGAGATTTAGAAAAATATAACAAATTTTGAAAATGATCAATACAAATTAATGATGTTATAAAAATTTTTAAATGTTTTTTTCACTGAACGGAGGGATACTTGTATCCCTCCGTTACATGTCCCAATAGATTTCTTCCCATGTACTTTTTCATTTATTTACTCAATACAAAAAAAATGTAACAGATTTAATAGTGAAATTTAAATCATTTGATGGTTTTCAATAGGTTAAAAGAATTATGTTGTAAAATAAAAAAATATATAGCATTCATAATCTTTTGAACCCCTGTCACAGTATTTCTTGTATCCTCCGTCCAGGATTTAATTAAGTAATAGAATTTCTTATAGGCGGCAGTACTGGCAACTCATCACAGAGGTTTAGAATCACACTGTAAAAAATTTCGGAAAATTCTCTGAATATACAAAAAAGCTTTCCGTAATACACAGATTCGTACGCCCTCAGCAGTTTTCTGCTCTTATCAAAAACCTTTCCCGTTTAACAAGAAAGTAAGAGTCGACGCATGCGCAGCTCACACGGCAATTTTATAATCCAGCACCAAATCCAAACTGAAACTCGTGAAAGCACGCAATGAAAACAAGTGCTGACTCAAGTGCTGAACTCAAGTGCTGAAACAAGTGCGAAGTAACACTCATCAAGGGGATCAGTAGAAGTTTTGTTCCTCGCATGAATTCACTGAAGATAATTTTAAAGTCTTATATTTTCTTGCTAATGTATCGTCATGAGATTGAATTTGAAGCTATGCCACTTATTTTTAAGTACGAAGTGCAACTTCTCGACGCATGCTCGCGGAAGGAATACAAACTGAAATTAAAAACCAAATAACTGCCGAGAGGACGCCATGTAAATTCGTTGCGTCGCATAACTTGTGTAGGTAATTTACTTTTTTCATGGATACTTTTCTTCTTTCTACCAAATGGGTAATTTTTGTAGGCAGAATTTTATTCTGTCATAAAAATCACCTTTTTGGTGACCAAAGCCTGCGAAAGACCACCACCGACGAATAGGTAAGTCGCTTTGCAACTCTATTACTTTAAAGTGATTTAGTTCATATAAATCTCGTTAAAAAAACTATTTTCCTCAGTACCATTTTTTCGTTGTGAACTATTGCAATTTGAAAATATTTTACATTACATAGAACACATATTTAAAGTGCAAGTGTGTCTAATTTATTCTGTAAAATTTATGAATTGAAGATTATAAAAAACTTTAAATAAGTGTTATTGTGTACTTTGTTTTTATGTGTCAATCTCAGTTAATATTTGGCTGAACATTTATGTATCAAGCATTATGAATTAAATGTTATAATATGCAAATTGTCAGGTTTGATAGTTCGTCTTTAAGGTTGCATGTTTTCATTCTCTTGTAAACAGTGTAGCTAGATTGTATGAAGTAAAAAAAAACTATCTCTTGTAATTAGGAACATAGTGCTTCAATATTATCTAAATGACGATATCTATTTAAATATTTGCATTAGCGAAACGCTTTAAATTAGTTAAATGTGTATTAATTTCTTTAACAAATAGATTCATATATGTCTTTAAAAGTGTCTTCATTTTTTTTCGTTTTACGAGCCTCAATTTTACCAAAAGCAAAAAAAAAAAAAAAAAGACTTAATAAAATAAATAATTTTGTATTTTTACACCATATTAAAGTATTTGACTTATAATTTATATGATACTTTGATTTATAATGTATATGATATTTTGATTTATAATTTATATTATACATGAAATATTATTTATCTCAGCAGAGCTTCATTAGTACGATTTATTTTAGTTGCAATGTACCTGCCCTTAAGGGAAAGAAGCTGCAAATATAACAAACAAGAATTATTTCTCAATAATATATTTTTGTATATATATGAAATACACAAGCAATGAAAACAATGAGAAAAAGAAAATTATAAGTAGCAATTATTAGAATAAAGTTGAAAGGTTGAAAACGGAGCTCATCAGCCGTGGAAGATTCGATAAATATGGTCAAAAGTCCAAAAGATATTAAACTACTTGCTAAATAGAGAGTGTTTAAGCTCTAATATATGCATTACATTGAGCCAAACGCACCATATGCTAAACTATATGCAATAAACAAGAGCTTAAACCTAAAATTAAAAATAGGGGCTTTTTACCTCGGCTAAATTAAGAAACAAGTCCCTATAATTTGTCTTCCTCAGGACAGTACCTACTGCATGCATACTAGTTTAATGTAGGACAGTCAGGAGGAATGAGTCAGTGGCAAAAATGGAACAGCTGCATTTACATGTCAAAATAAAAAGTAATATTATTTCATGTCATTGTTTTAAAAGTGATCATTTTTAAAAAACTATGTTATTAATATACAATGTACATATGGGAAGAAGACGAGAGGCGTTCACCACGCAGACTGTGCCATTGACATTTTCAGGGGGCTGCTTTTTTAAGGAGGGGGGGGGGGGGCGCTTTATAGCATTTTATGGGTGCACCATCACTCTTATGGTGGGGGGGGGGGGGATTTTCGTATATATGAAATGGAATAATCATGTAATAGAGTTCAATGTTTTAATAAATAAAATATATATTGCATTTTGCGCACACTGTAAAAATAAAATCAGTAACCTGTTTTGAATAAGTATTTATATTTGTGATGAGCTGGAAAAGGGCAAGAACAGAAGAATCAACCCGAATGGTTCCAGCAGGGGGACTTGGTGTCATATTTAAATTCATCAATTTCTCTGTTGGTACTTTTCGGTACACTTTGTTCGTCAGAGAAATTGACTTGAGGTGAACGAATTCCGGAACGCGAAGGGTAGGAAAGTCCTGTCAAATTTTATCCGAAGATAAAAGCTATCAAGTTTGATACAAGATATGTTTTTAAGTTCTGCATTAAAAATACAATATGTTGATAGTTTTGTCTTGAAAATATTGAGAGAAAAACTGAAGTTTAAGATTGTTTAACAAACAATCCCCACTTTTCAGAAGGTATCCCCCCTCCAATTCCCCGACGATTTTGTGATTAGGAATGAAACTACTAGATTATTTCATAATTTTTCAAAAATTTATAACTGTGCATATGTTATGCTGTTAACCATGCTATTTGTCATTAGAAATTCAAAAAAAAAAAAAAAAAAAAATCCACGAATGATTCTAAAATTGCTTGTATTATTGCTCTTAGATATGAAAGAATTGAAACTGATATGGTATGCAATACTCTAATAAATAATTATATTTTAGAAAAAATCACGGAAAAAGGATTCCGAAATTCTTGGAAACGTTTTTGAAAATTGTTTGGAGAATTCCGAAATACTCGGAAACGTTTTCGAAACTTTCATGAACCACAGCTGCACAGAATACTCAGAAACATTTCTGGAAATTACGGAAAGAGGATTCCGAAATACTCAGAAACGTTTCTGAAAATTACAGAAAGAGGATTCCGAAATACTCAGACACGTTTTTGGACATTATAGAAAGAGGATTCCGAAATACTCAGAAACGTTTCTGAAAATTACAGAAAGAGGATTCCGAAATACTCAGACACGTTTCTGGACATTACAGAAAGAGGATTCCGAAATACTCAGAAACGTTTTTGAAACTTGCATGAACCACAGCTGCACGATATACTCAGAAACGTTTCCGGATTTTTTTTTACAGTGCACAACTTAGCCCTTTTCAACCCTGGGTCTTCATAGTGAAGCTAAAGAACTTAGTGTGAAAGAATTTCAGCATTATTCTCTTTGAATTCAAATAGGTCCTTGACTTTGTGTATCCTCCGTTCTTGATTTAAAAAGGAAAGAATCGTTTGTGTACAAAAAAAAAAAAAATAGTTAAAATTGAATCACTTTTTTAAAGTAAATTCTAAATGACATGTTGCGTTAACCCTAATCAACACAATGATCATAGCAAAACATAAGTATTTGTATTCTCCGTTTCTGTGTCCTCCGTTACAGTATAGATGTAATGGAGGATATACAATCAGAAATGCTGCATACAACTTTCTTTAAAAATCCATTTTAAGAAAGATGTGTCCATTTTAATCAGCTCAAATCGTGTTCATTATCATACAAGATGCAATGTTTATTTAAATGAAAAGTTTAAAAATAACATTAAAAATATATCTTTACTATCCGTTAACCTCCGTTTACCTCTAAAATTTTAACTATAAAAGAAAGTTACAAAATAACCAATAAAGAATGACTAACTATGTGAGAGTAATAAGGTGTCTAAAAGGGACAATATAAAGTGACTTTTTAAAAAATTGAAGATTTTTTTTTTCCATGTATTCCAACTTCAAAAACCTACGTTTTTTTTTTTTTTTTTTTTTTTTTGTATAATGACCCGAATGTAATATTCTATTTTTCCAGGTTCAAATGGCATTGAGAAAAGCCTACATGCGGTCCATGACACGACGCAATCCTAATTATCGGTACAACTGCCGCAGAGGGTTGTCTCAAACGTCAGGAACGTACTTGTCATCGCAGTCGGAAGGATCCTGTTCAACAGAATCCAGTCGCAAAAAGAAGCCTGCATCCAGAGCTATTATTAAGCTCCAGGAAGTTCCTGGTAAAGAAGTGTCTGTAATGAGACCAGATAACAGAATTGAAAGCCGAATTTGAGCTTTATCAGTATTTCATTAAATAATTGCTCAAGTGAAATTTTTAATGCAACTAATAAGTACAATCGAATCCGTTCAAAAGTGGAGGGGCGACGCTTTGAAGACTAGTTTTGCAATAAAGGAAAAAAAAAATTGTAACAAAGGAATTATTCAGATAAGTTTTTAAAAAAAAATACAAGAAAGATTTGGTGTGCAGCAGAAAAATATTGTAAAGAAGAAACTATGAGTAGATATCAAAAACTGGTTTTTCAGAAAAAATATTCGATACCAAGTTGCAGCTTTTTTAAGGAAATTAAAGCGGAAAACTTAAGGCTATGATTCGCATCCAATGTAATCATAATGCGCACGTAATTATGGCAAATTCATAATATGAGTAGTAGAGATTTTATTTTTTCTTACGATGAACCATTTTGTCCAGCTAAACTCATTACCATATGATTAAATAAAAAATGTGAATATGATTACAGAAAAAAGATGTATAGTGAAAAGAAAAAAAACTTCTGAATTACAACGAAAAAGCTGAGAGTAAAATAAGAATAATAACTATTCCCTTGAACAGCAAAATGCTAATTTCTGACATGAACTGTCCATGCTTTCGCCGCATAGTTAAAAATCCGTGAAAAATACTGTCTTCTTAAGTATTTTGCACCCTAATACATTTAAAACTTAATTTGACCACCAGTTTATCTAGGTGGAATAAATATCAAAACATGTGTTTTCTAAACCTCTATTTCACGTTAGGAGAAACCGTAAGCTATCATGTTGTCGTGATTGTTTTCTTTAATGTTCAAATTTGTTTCACAAAAATTTACTTATTTTCTAATCCATACATCCATCCTACATAATCTGTTACGCAATTTACACGATTAAGGTGCTATATTTAAACTATTGATTCCTTCAATAGTCAGCGCAAGGTACTTCTTGACACTATTAACTTCATACATTTTCCTAAATTTACTAGAAGGCAAATATCCAGTTGGATCTAACTATTCAGTTTTGGAAAGTCAGCCGGAATTTTTGAACACAATTTTACTTTTTCGCTTGGCAGTTTAGCAACTACTATTTAAAATGAGCATTTTTTTAGAAATTCTTCCAACGACTGAAATTTTTGTCGAATTCTACGAGTTTAGCATGAAAAAGATTCTCCCCCATGTTTCGAATTTGAAACGAAAACTCACAGAGAAGACTTTAAAAAAAAGCTACATATTCTCGGTGAACATGACAGTGTTAAAATACCTTCTTCTACTTTTATAGATTTTTTTTCTTTAACCACTGATAATCGTTAGTCAAATGGTGCTGAAATGACTTTACCGTACATTTGGAGGCTAAAACAATCTTTATAAAACGAGAAAATTTTCCATAAAGTGCACGACAAACTGAATTTCAAAGCGCAGTTCACTAAATATGTAAAACAGGTCAGAGGCGGATTTACCATGTCGCAATTGTGAATGGGCCCACAACCATGGAGACCCCGAAGGGAATAGAAAGACGCACACGGACGTGATTTTTCGAGTCATAAACTTGCATAAACGGAACGTTTTATCCATAAATAACATAGTAAAAGTCATAAAATCGATTTGAAGCAGAAATTTCCAGTGTAACATATTTTTGATGTCATTCTCAACTCTAAATTCTGAAACTGTTTTGCTGAAACTTTCAGTATCTACAGTTCTCTTTGCAATAATGTCTAATGCATACAAATCTCACAAAGAAATAACGAATTCAAAAATTCACTACCAAGCAAATTCAACATTTTGTTCAATAGAATCATGTTTTAACAAATACAGCTTAAAGGAAGGTAATCATTGAAAGTCAGACAAAAGAAACTTCGCATGATTTATAATTGCCTGGATGCCCCCGCCCCCCCCCTTAGAGCAAGGGCACCCCCCCCCCTAAATATCGCGAAGATCCCCCAGAGCAAGAGGAAATACAGATAAAAATAGCCCCTCAACACCCCCACTCAGCTCACTCAGCCCACTCAGCTCAAAACACCCCCTCCCCCTAAAAATTTCCAACAGTGAAATCTGCGCTATGACCTCTCTAGATGTGACACCCTCTAATTAATGTGTCTACAAAAGTTTAATTTGTAGGAAAGACTAGGAAGAAAAAATACAAAATTCCAGCCAGTTTATTCAATATAATCTTTGAGAGCATGAATTACAGAGGAGCAAGCAGAGTGGAAGAGGGTTAACCTCGAAGAAATATTTAGCTATACAAGAAAACTGATTATAATCAACAGGTTAAATTCAAAAAAATGTGGGATTGAAATGCTGAACAGATTTTTAATTATTTACTCTATCTTTCCGAAATAAAATGCAATCATAATTACTGCAAAATTTTGCATGCAACATTACCAATTTTGACCAAATCAAGTTTTTTCACAATTATTCTGTCGAAGACATTCGGAAAAATAACGCCGATGTTTGCCTGCAAGATGCGTATGTTCTTAAGGTTAACACACTAAACTACTAACTGCCGTAAACTGAATTTAAGACTCTTCCCATAATTTAGAGAAACATTTTAAGGAGTATAAGTTGTGTTGTGTCCAATCCTTCAGGATCTAGCGACAGCTAAATCAAATCCATAATTCCATGCACCCTCGCAAAGTCGAGCACCAGGAGTGGGTTGTCGCGGACATCTTCAAGAGTGAGCCCCAAGCAATCCAGTAGGTGTTGCGGGGAGGCCGGCAGCAAATGGCACTTGGGACACGTTGGGAAGACTTTACGGCCGGATTCAAATGACATGCATTTCAGGTGCCCACTGAAGAGTCTTGAGATGGCCGTTTGGTCCTGTCTGTCGGCCTTGAAACGTAATGCACCTCCTGGTTTTGGTCTACTGTACCAAGAATGAGCTGGAGGAGCTAGCCAGACATGCCGGTCTCTATTTTTCGCCGCAGAGAAAATTTCTTCAAAGGTTAGGTCGTAATCAGTCGTGGCCATCTCAGAGCAGCCTCTTTTTGCCAAAGCATCCGCGGTTTCATTTCCCGGAATGTTGACGTGGGAGGGGATCCACTGAAGGTGGACGTCTCTTCGCTTTGAAATAGTTTTAAGCATATTGATGATTTGAATGCTTACTAGGTCATTTACTTGGTTCCAGTCCTGTAGATGTTGAATTGAGCTACGGCTGTCTGTAAGAATCCAGATGTCACTACAGTCTGTGGAGGGGAGAATTTGATTTAAACCCTCCTTAATAGCTATTAATTCGCTCTTAAAGACCGAGCAGTGGTCTGGGTTGCGTCGAGAGAGACGTACAGAAGGAGGAGTATAAGTAACTGAACGATGTAAAGAACTCGAATTTTGTGTTTGTAATTTCAACGGAAGACGCTGTGAAGAAAAATAGAATACATATTGTGTTCTTCAGAGCTTTATGAATGTTGCATTTCTGGAATAAAACAAAATTATATACATATGTACTTGTTTTTGCCTGAATTCGTTTAGCTAGTTTTCAGCATTGTTTTATTATTCATCAATATACTAATCATCTATTTTGCATCCTATACATTGGGGTGACCAACCTACGGCCTGCGAAAATGATCCCTGTGGCCTGTTGTTTTGTTCAATGCTACAAATCGAAAAGCGCGATAAGTGACAATTTCACAAATTCGAAGCCAAATATTCAGAAATTTGTTTCTGAAAAACAGATGCAACTAATCAAATAAGCATCAAGTAATGATTATTACAATTCTTGATGTGTATTTTTTTCCTTTTCCATATTTTCCATGGTATTTAGAAAAATGTTAATTATTTTGAAATTTTATATGTGTTTTGACTCGCGAGAATCATTTTCATATGAGGTGCGGCCATCGGATTAAAAAAGTTGGGACACCACTGCTATACTACAGTTATTACACGCACTAATATTATAAAAGGGCTTCTAATTTACTTCCTATTTATTCTCTCAGTAGCGAGGTTTTACAAGAAATATGTTTTAAACGCAATTTCCGAGCATGTTACATAATAAACCACATATGGGCGTAACCAGGATTCCCCCAGGAGAGCCAGCATTGACTCCCATGATTGTGATTTTTGGCCTCCTACCCCCCCCCCCCCAACACAGTGCCATATCTTTTTTTTTCTTCGCAGAGCAAACACTTGAAACTGCAGCCCTTGCCCATCTTCCTTTCAGTTTCTATATTAAATTTTAATTATTGATAAAATAAATAATTTTGATAAATAATGTTAGATTTATAAAACTTACAACAAGTTTAACATTGAGAAATTCTTTCAAAATTCAAACAAAGACTCATACGTATGTTGTACGACCAAGAAAGCTTCTTACCGTTTCTATTGACTAAACATAAAATTTTTCTTAAATCCACGCACTTTTTAAGTGAAATGGTACCGAAGCAAAAGTTTTAAACTAAATAAAAATAAATCACTCAGATAAAAAAAGGAATTTCAAATTTAACATTGGGAAACGGGATTAATTTTAAAAAAATTCTGTCCTATAAAAAGATTTACCTAACTTTATTCAACTAATGCCAGAGTTTTACTTATGTTTCACATTATGAAATAAACAATACGCGTACAAATGTAAATATAGAGAAATGTTATGCTGAAAAATGTTAAAATATTCCGTTTTATTACGAGATTTTACATTTTCTATGCTTTGAAAGTTCTTTTCGGAATTAAGAGAAATACTGGAAACATTAAGATAAAGAAAAACAAACGTATCTCAGCATCTAGGAAAATCATAAAAGAACTGCGGCATTTTAAGAACAATTCGGTATTTGATACAATAGCCCCTCATTATGTTGTGATATCGGAAAACTTTTCTTTTTAAAGCTAGATTTATCCAAAAGCGCAAAGTGACCGAGGTCATTGAAAATGACGATTCTTCCAGCTATAACGTTATTGCAAAGACTGTAATAACAGATTGAAATAAAACTTGCCAATTGAGGCAGTGAGGAGCAAAGGGATGTAAGTGGAAAAATTAAAAGTGTGGAGATAACCAGTACAAATATTAGGGGCACCTCTCCTCTGTCTCGGGGCAAGGGATAGTACTAGTAGCTTTCGTAGGGGCTGCTGTACAGCATGATTTAGAAAAAAAGAAGTCAATGAAAACCTACATGGGATGTTATCGTTATGTGTATACTAAAAACTTGAAAATGTCCACTTACATCCCTTTGCTTCTTACAGCTTCATATGTAAACATTACAAAACGTGTGTAGGCAAAAATCAAATTCTTCCGTGGAGTAAGACTCCCCACTTCATCAGTTTTGGTTAAAAGCAGTATCACGAACGCAATGTTTTTACCACAACTGGTGAATGAATATTGTGCTTTGCAGCACTGAAATTCAGTCTTTTTGAAGCTTTGTTTTTTACCAGATTATAACCGGTTTTAAAACTGAACTTTTACGCTGTTGGCAGGTTGTTGATGGAGAAAAAGCGAATAAGCTACGATGTTCTTAAAGTTTTGAAATTATTAATATTTATCTTTGAAAAATCAACCAAAATCGAAAACATTTGCTGTTTGAGCACACTCGAGACACATTTTTCAATTTATAGCACAATATACTGACTACACAATTTGAATCGTAAGAAAGATATGGCGTTTCTTTGCGACATCGCGAAATCATTAAAGCAAAAACATATGGTACTAGTAAAGACGTTTAATACTACATTTTGAAGAGAAAAGCTCTAATTTAATTGTTTTCAAACATAAAGCAATGTAAAGTCGTAAATACGCATCTTTATATATTCAGCGATACATTTTCTTTTACATTTCAACGATTTAACAGACACATTTATATGTAACTAAATAATTTTCGTCAAAGCTTTTTGAGAATAAGTATAAAGTCACATGCCCGGCAGCAGAATTTCTTTCAGAGATCTGCAAAGCGAATTGAAAATCTCCAAATAGTCTGCAAGCTAAACCAACATTAGATTAATCGTAAAATCTAAAATAGCACCAAGAAAGGCTTAAAAATGCTAAACTTCAAAAGCACAAGTGCATGCTAATTGTGGACTATATCCCAGAAAATAAATTTCAGCTAACGAAAACTTGAACCGTAAAGTTATTTTTCTTAGGAAATTTTTTTTTTCGCCCTTATTTAAGAAATAGTTTATAGGCTTTCTCAAGAACCTACGATGTTCGTCGCAGAGTAGTGCTGTTTCTGCTACAGGGTCATATGAAATGCAGAAAATTGGAAATTCCTTTACATTAACAGCAGGTCTAAATTTAATCATGTTCTCAACCATCCTAAACCTTTTTGCTGCGAAACATTAACAAAAGGATTATTCAGTTGCGAACGTTTTCACATTTATAATTATCTGCTAAAATGTCTTACATGTGAAAAAAAAAATATATCACCGTCAAAACTGTTTGGAAAACTTAGTTCAAAACGCATCAGTCCCAAATATGTTTCTGGAAAATATCCTGCGGAATAAATAAAAATAGGGTTGACTCAAACATGAAAAAACACATCAATTCCTTAGCAATTTTGTTCACGTATGGTATTAAATATTGAAGAAACTTACCTTTGTGTATTATGCTACGAATCCCAGCTACGAGTTAATTAGTTGCGTAGAATTCTAACGTCCCGACATATGATGAATTTTCAAGTTCAAACTGACGTGTTAGGCTTGCAAACACTAACGTTATAGATTTTCATTTATTTCAAGATAGAAACAACTTCGTCTTGATTGTGACAACAAATGAAACAATCCTTCCTCAACAATTATTGACAACACACATTCGAGTTCGTGTACTTGGTCACACAGGATCCTTTAATGAACTCCATCAACAATTAAAACACACATTTGCAGAAGCAACCATATTGTTTACGTCACGTACCTCCCGTTTTTCGGAACATCTTCTTTTGCCTATGCAGTGTCGGAATTTACCATGTGGGCCGTGGTAGCCCGATCGGTAGAGTGTCGGATCGGGGCCGGAGGGTCCTGGGTTCGAACCTCGATGGTCGAAGACCCACCGTCGTCATTAAAGGGGACTGGGCGACGTTAAATATGCTCGTGGTCTCAATGTTCTCCAAGTGAAACGATACCTCTGGGGGTGCTAGTACTAGGTAGCTATTAGCTCCTGGACTAGTTCTAAATTCTCATTAACTGTTCGATCCGGTGATGATGCTGCCATCTATCGGTATATAAAATAATGGAGGCAAGGCACTTAGTATGCAGTCCTCGACATAAATACAGTTGTAGTCAGTTGTGACTCTGAATAGGAATAGAAATTTAC
The DNA here is from genome assembly GCF_026930045.1 of Uloborus diversus. Classification (NCBI taxonomy): domain Eukaryota; kingdom Metazoa; phylum Arthropoda; class Arachnida; order Araneae; family Uloboridae; genus Uloborus; species Uloborus diversus. Next base: position 104,443,337 of record NC_072732.1, read on the forward strand.
CATGTCGCTACTGTCGTAATTTCGAGGGGCCCCCCACGGCACAGGGACCTCGAAGGCTTTCCAACAAGGTACATAAAAAATATTTTACTGTATAGTTCTGTTTAGCTCTAAAGAGCCCCCAAAAATGTTTTGTGACGGGCCCCCATGCCTGTAAATCCGCCACTAGGTCTTTGTTGGTAGTAGTCCGTGTCGTCTCGCCGCCATGGTGGGTTGCTGCTGTACAGTTCCGCTCCACCGAAGTAATCTGCCATCGGCGGTGTTTTAGTACAAAATTCATTCAGTACAAAAATATTCAAATGTAGACTCCAATGTGGGGGGGGAAATTTAGGGGAAATTTTGGTACTTATTTAAGGATGGAAGAAAGGAATTCTTGGTAAGTTGATGGATAGCATAGCTCCCTGAAATAACTGAAACATGTTTAACGAAATCATAAAATTATTAGCTTCAGTTTTTAGTACAAAACAATTTTAATGCAGCAATTGATTTGGGGCAAAATTTTAGACCTACATGCAGCGACTAATTTGTGACGAAGAGAATATTACAGATTTTAAATCTTATTTCATACCAAACAATTGGGCCTCCGTGATTCTGAGTAGACGCTTCGCTTCATATGTCGGAGGTCGTGGGTTCGATTCCCACCGGTGTCCTGGGTGTTATTACTTCTCTTTGAACCGCAAACCTTTCTTGTGTTGTCTTATCTTTCCTTATACATAAGTAGAAAGATTGATGTCTAGATGCCTCTGACTACGTCGTTCGATCGATTTTCATGGAAATTGTCACAAAACTTGCATATATCATAGCGGTGTGCACCTCGAAGCGTATTTTCGCAAATTTGATTATGTCCTTATTCTATTTGAATTTTAAGCTCATTTTTCACATAAACTTGATAATATGAGAGATTCATGCACCTTTTTCGGTTTTAAGTCATTCGAAAGCCTGGTTTTTCTACATAAGATGAAGTTTGTTTCTACGAGCATTAGGAGAGCTGTAGGAATTGTTTTAAGAAAACCGGAATTCAACGTTTATCTTAAGCAAGCCAAATGATTCTAAATAATTAAGCTCGAAAGTAAAATGAAAACTTAAAGATTAATGGCATTTATTTTCAAAACGGAAATTAACTTTTTGTTTTGTTACCATGGTTACGTTACCTTTGTTTGTTTTGTGCTGTTTCCATCAACTTCACATTCATTTAGAATAATAGCTATGGTAGGATATAGATAACTAACGTTATTTACACGGGAAGGGAGATATTTTATAAGAGAACGTTTCAGCAACGTTTTACATGGCTGTTCTATTTACATTCTGAATTACAGTTAAGGTCACAGTTACACAATACAATACCGTGGTTAGTTACACTGTCCTAAGGTTAATACACCACATTTCCTCCCTCTTTACAAGTCCAACCACTGCGGGGGTCGTCGGAACCGGTTGGATCTCCGAAGAGGAGGCGGATCAGCTGCTGTCGTTGGGCTAGCGGGCTAGCTGCAGAGGTGGTGACATATACCACTGGATCCGCGAAACTGGTGTCTGTCGTCAAGACGTCTGGTTCGGCTTGAAGCTCAGTCGAACTTGCTGTTGTTGCCTCAATTGTCAGTCTCAGTTGTAGAGTAGGGGTCTAGAACTTAGGTGTGGAGCCGGAGCGACTCGCTTCCTGTCCTGGTCCTCAATCTCGCCAGTGCTTCGCATTTGGTCTACGTGGCGACGGACGCCACAATCCACCATTGACGTCAACCGTGTAATGAAGTTGCCCATCTCTACTCACAACTTTTCCGAAGTTCCACTTTTGATTCCCTTGACGATGGTGACGTGCTCGATAATGTCTAACTGTAACGTTGTCAACAATTTCGAATTTCTTGTCAATAAATTCATACACGCCTTTTCTGGTCTTCTCCTGAACTCTAGTCTTAAGATCAGGGAGCAGCAGATCAATTCTTGTACGAACGTCCCTTTTCAGGGCAGGACTATGCATTGCCGTGAAGTTTGGTGCTTTCCTATACTGTAGGAGAAATTTGCTCAACTTTTGAGTGATGCTACCTTCATAATCTTGCATAGCTCGGAGAGACTTTTAATGTGTACATATAACGTTCCGCCTGGCCATTGCTCGATGGTTTGAATGGAGCAGTTTTGCGGTGTTTCACTCCATTGCACTTCACAAACTTCTCAAACTCATCAGAGGTGAATTTTGGTCCGTTGTCACTCACGAGTACAACTGGTAAACCAAGTCGACTAAAACAGCCTCTAAGACAGTTTACCGTTTTGTTGGCTGTTGTTGACTTCATGGTATAAACTTTTAACCATTTAGTATGAGCATCTACAATAAGTAGGAACATATGTTCAAAGATTGGTCCGGAAAAATCTACATGAATTCTTTCCCATGGTGAGCTTGGGTATTCCCAGTGATGCACTTTAACTTTCGGTGATTCAGCTTTGAACTCAGCACAACTGCCACAATTGCTAGCGGCTTCCTAAATGTCCTTATCGATACCTTTCCAGTACACAAAAGATCTGACAATAGCTTTAATTTTTACTCTCCCAAGATGTCCTTCGTGCAGTTTTTCTAGGACTTGCTTCATATAAATTTCCGGAACAATTTATCCGTACATAATACAATTATCATCTAACGAATACCGTGCTTCTCTCCCCTGCAAATTTTTCCCAATTTTCAGTGCTTTTAAGAGTGGACCAAGTTCGTCATTTTTTTCAGTTGCCTGGCGTAATTCCCTTGCTGTTATGGATAGGGTTTCAATTTGGGACATTTGATACATGTTTATGTCATCTTTAATTTCGAGCTGTTCGGAAGCTCTTGGCAAACGAGACAGAAAGTCAACGTTTCCATGGTCTTTCGTATTACGATATTTAATATCGAATCGGAATGCTTGCAAAATTAATGCACAATGCAGGAGCCTAGTTGCCGTTAGCACTGGCAACCCACGCTTTGATCCAAATATTGACACAAGTGGTTGGTGGTCAGAAATCAAGGTGATTGTTCCTCCCTTAATGTATAAATAGAACTTTTTTACAGCCCAAACTATGGCAAGTGCCTCTTTGTCAATTTGGAAGGGTTTTTTTTTTTTTCAGTTCTTGTCAAGGTCGTGGATGCAAACGCTATAGGACGTTCATTTCCATCGGGGTATACATGAAATAAAACACATCCTACACTGACTGGTGATGCGTCGGTTGCTAAAGTCAGTGATATAGTTGGATCATAGGGCACCAAAACTATTAGGTGAACAAATTTCTTTTTTTATTTTCTCAAAAGCAACCTGACAGTTTTTTGACCATTTAAATTTTACATTTTTTTGAGTCAAGTGATTAAGCGGATTTGCTATCGTAGATAAGTTTTTGCAAAATTACTCATAGAAGTTCACTAAACCCAGAAAACTTTTCACCTCCTGAACATCCTTTGGAACAGGGGCATTAAGAATTGCGGAAAATTTTTCATCCGTCTTGTGTAACCCATTTGCATCAATTTTATGACCTAACAAATTAATTTCATTTTGAAAATATTTACTCTTATTTAGATTTAATTTTAGAACATGCTCTTAAACATTTCTAAATATCTTTAAAAACATTTCTAAGGCCTTAAAGTGAGACACTTCGTCTACTCCAAGGATTCTCGCGTCATCCATGAATACTTCAGTACCTTCCATGCCCTGGAATAACCAATCTATGTAACGCTGCCATATTGCAGGCGCACCATTCAACCCATACATTAGTCTTTTACAGGCGTATAACCCTTTATGAGTGTTTATGGTAAGTAACTTTTGACTTTCAGAATTTACTTTCATCTGTAAGTAAGCATGTTTGAAATCCAGTTTCGAAAACTGTTTTCCTCCATTAAAGCTAGAGAAAATTTCTTCTAATTCGGGTAAGGGATACTGAGGAACAATAAATTTGGATTAAGGGTAACTGAAAAATCAGTGCATAGCCTAATCCTACCGTCTGCTTTAACTACCAGAACGACCGGCGTATCCCATCCTCGTCGCCAAGTGTGGTGTTTTCATCAACTTAACTATTCATTTAGAATAATTGCTGTGGTAGGATATGGATAACTAACTTTATTTACACAGTAGACACGAAGGGAGATATTTTATAAGAGAACGTTTCAGCAACACTTTAACTGTCCAACCACGGATTGCATTGAGTTTTCAAACGTTCAGATAAGACGAATCTATGTGAATAACGGGGAAAAGTAAAAATTTGATGCACGTATTCTCCTCATTTGAATGAGACTCTTCTCCTGCAAAAGCTGACATCGGTAAAAAATCATAGATTCGTCCATTTCCGGCTGTAAAACGGATGTTTGTCTTTCCATACATCCGTGGTCAGACAGTACACGGCTGTTCTATTTACATTCTGAATTACAGTTAAAGTCACAGTCACACTATACAATACCGCGATTACAGTTACACTGTCCTAAGGTAAATACACCTCATGTTTCGTTACTTTTTTCCTTTTCTTTCCTGTTCTTCATACTTTTGAAAACGAACTTTATTTTTTGCGATCCAAGCGTTCTTGTTTTTATGAAAAGGAAATAAATTGAAAAATTTTCACGGTTAAATAAAAGTCGTTTGATTTTGTTTTCTCAGTTTTTTTTTTTTTTTTTAGAATTATGTTCAGAAAATTATTCGCAACTCCAGAGCTCGAATACGCTACCTTGCGATGATTAACAATACTACCGAAAAAGGTAAAACATTCCATTCCATGTGTTTTCTTAGGTGTAAATTACAGGCTTCAGACAGTTTGTGGTGTTATGTAATTTCCGAATAACAGAAAAGAAAGCTTCCCACAAACACGATGAAAAATTACTGTCATTCACTAAGCTTCAAAGCAAGGTAAAAGTTACGACATTTTTTTTGTTTTACCTTTTTTATCCGCCATTAGACAGTGGCTGTAGCGCTCCTATAGTTTATTGGAGTTGCGAATTAAACTTACGCTGTTGCAATGTTCTTTCTAATGTGTCAAATTTCGGGAAAATGTATTATTTTGTATTTTAAGCCAGGTAGCAAAACTTCCTTCATCTTTTAAAATAATTCTAAGTCTTCTAATGGTTTCTGTAAGCAACAAAATTTCGTATCTATCTTTTGTCTTAGTTCTATATTGTACTTTTAATAAATTAAGTTAATGATGTTAAGTTATAAATGAAATTGAAACTCCTTTAATTTTACAAACAATATCGATTTATTACTACTGATTCTGTTTTTAAATGCTAATATTTGTTTTCAAATAATGAAAAAAATTTTTATTTATGCTAAATCCAGAAAGAAATGTTTACCGTTTCTTTCGCGTTAAGTTTTTTAGAGTTTTGCGGTTATTAACTAGCTGCATTGTCTGGCTTTGCATGGTCTACCTCGAAAATAAAAGTTATATCAAGTGACGCATGTTCAACAATCAGGCTTCAGTTAGAGGGAAAAAAACTAAAATTTCCCGTCCAGACAATCATTCTGAATGAAAGAAAACATCAATCAAAACATTCCGGAGTAAATTAAACGCCGTTTTCCTGATTTTCTTCTGCTGGCGGTTCAAAAACAAAGAAAGAAGATAAATTGCCAAATAATAATCAAAAGGAGAAATTTTTACCTCAAAACTAAAATAAAATTTTATTTCGCCGCAGTCGAGAAAAAAAAAGTGGCAACCTTCTGAAACTTGACTCACGCTAATTTAAAATGAGATCGCCCAAAAGATAAGTTTTCCGATATAAAATTTCTGTTCCATTAGGCTTAGTATCACTTTTAAATTTTTCCCCGGTGATTTTACAGCATTTTTTTTTTTAATTCAAAGAAAGTGAAGGTACTCTATTGGTGTTTTTCGCGGGCTTTCGAATGGGACCTGAATCAAAGAAATGAGATAAATATTTCGGGTAGAAAGAGCCATTAAAAGCACTTTTCGGGCCCTAAAATTAAAATTCGAACGGTTCGGTTCTTTTTTGGCGTTCGAACCCCCCTCTCTACGTTCCTTTTCAGGTGCCCCCAAGCTCTGCCAAATTTGGTCCAAATCCGACGAAAACTGTGGATTTGTATAGGGAACATACACACATACATATATATTCTCTATTTTATCTTTATAGGTTGAATGTCATTACGTCAATGTTACATTCACTTATAACCGGACTGTTCTAATGAATTTTAATTCAATAAACAAAATGTTTTTGAAGTTCGCAAATCTTAAAATTATACTTCTTTTTACCCATGAAGGAAAAAAGTTCAACTAACATTGGTAGTGAAGTCACGAAATACAACCTCATATAAGTGACCTTATCACGAAAGTAATGGGAAGGAAGTAACGTCATAAATGAACGAACATTTAACGCATCCAGCCAAAAGTAGAATAACTTTAAGAATTGAAGTTCAGAAATCTTGAAGTTATACTACTTTTGGTCCAATGAGAGAAAAAAGTTAAACTTACATTGGTAGTAAAATCATGAAATAGAGCAGCTATATAACTGGTCTTATCACGAAAGGCCAAGAATGGGACTGAAGTGACGTTATAAATGGACGAGCATTTGATAACAACTTAGGGATATCTTTTAAAATTTAAAGCTAAAAAGGATACGCCAAATTCAGTGGCTAGCGTACATAAGCACATGCAACCATGTTTTTGTTTTAGATTACGCTAACGGTACCCGCACGGCTTTGCCCGTAGTAGAAAATTAAAAGGCCATTTGGTTCGCCTGTATATTTACAAATAATGGATGCTGTATTTCTCGCCAATCTGCTATGTTAATTTGCACGTCCATGTTATGGTAATTCGCTCAGTAAAATGGGCTTAAAATCTAAATAGAAAAAGAACAAAATCGAGTTTTTGAAAAATCGCTTCGAGGTGCTCACCCCTTAGCTAAGAACTAATTTCGTGCCAAATTTCATGAAAATCGGCAGAACGGTCGAGGCGCTATGCGCGTAACAGACAGAGATCCAGACATACAGACTTTCAGTTTTATTATTAGTAAATATTTCTCTGGAAACCATACAGTTGTTATTGGAATAGTAGCTGCTGCTAATCAATAATCAACTGGTAGTCGTATTGCTAAATTTTCCAATTTGCTAAAAAAAATATTTCGAATTCTTGAAAACAAAATTACTATATACGCATAATAGACATCAACTGTAAATATGCAGGCAAACCAAATGACTTTTAAATTTTGCTACGGCAGGTAAATCTTTGCGGGCATTGCCGGTATGTAAATGAAGTTCAATCTCTCGAGGCAATGGCGCCCCGATCTACCTAGTAGTTATGAACACGATAACAACACCAACATTTCTACCAAACAATAAGATTATAAACTTTTTACTTTTCCCAGAATATTATGTGCAATTTCATCAACAGAACAAGAAATTCACAACACCGAAAGAGCCTTAAGAGAGTTATAAATTAACTCTGCAAAATTGAGAGAATAAACAGAACATTAAAGCGCCCGAAAATCCTATTCTCACGTAAACATGAATTGCATTTGTAATGCATGCTTTAATTAATGGAAAAGATTCGAAAACTTTCTTGATGAGGAGTTTTGTGCAGAGGTTCATTTGCTCCATAATTAAAAGAAACGATGCCACTTCTTTCGCATGTTTGACTTTTAAATGAGCCAGAATTTTGTAAACCTTACTATTATTATGATAATTAGAAGAAAAAGGGAAAATACTTTCGAGTTTTTTAGTTCATTTTAAAAGTGAAGTGTAAAAATTGTGAGCAACAAAATGAGAAATCGAAAAATATTTCTGAGGGAGGATATTAAAAGCATATCATTATTATAAAAGTCAGAGTAGATTTTTTTTTTTTTACATTTGGAAATGTAGAGCTCTTTTTTTATTGCGTTACTCTCAGAAAGTTACGTGAAAATAGAACTATATATATATATATATATAAAAAATGCGTTGGGAACATTGAGCAGATTTAGGGCCCTCGTAATCATTTTCTTCTAAACAACATTTTCGCTCAAATTTGGATGTATGGAGTTGATTATTAAGTCTAGTATCTTTGTAGGCGTAAATATGCTTTTTTTTCGGTTTATCCCTAGTTTCCCCAACCCTTTGATATATCAAAAGATATGATTGAAACTGAAAAACGAGGGGGCAGCGGGTTCGTGTCGGCGAAACTGGGGAGACACCCCTTTTTGCAGCTCCAATTTAAAACAATTCTAAACAAACACAGTAACACTTTTATTAAAACAAATATAATTTAAGGCAAGTCATTTCAAATTATTTAGGGCGGTAGGGGTTTCCGCAATGCAAATTTTATCGAAAAACAATGAAAACCGCACCCACTTCCATGTAAAAACATTCATTTTTCAAAGCCAGGGGAGCAATTGACCCCCCTGAACCCTCTAAATGACGAGTCTGTATAATTCCTTTTTATACTTTTGAAATGCTTCTAAACGACTTAATATACTTCTGAGGAACGCTTTGAATTGTTTTTTCATTAACATTCTTTCTTTCTAAAGAAGTTTCATGATGCAATTTGAATTACTCAAACTTGTCGGAGCATTATACTCTGCGCACACAAAAGAAACATACTAAACTTGCTGTATTCAAAGAGAGTCAAAATTTTTCTTCTTTTTATATTTTCAGAAAATATTAAAGCTGTTTTGCTTTTTTTTATTATTATTATTAATAAGCAGAATGGAAACTCAACAACTCGTTTAATTAATTCCCATATTAATATTAGATTTTTTAATGAAATTCTGAATATCTTTCTAAAAACCTACGGAAAGCTGCTTTGTATATAAAAAGAAAGATCAACAGTGTGGAAGGATTTTTTTTCTGTTGTTTATTAAAAAAACAAGCAACAAAAGTAGTTAAAGTAAAGCGAGGAATGCGTATTTAACAACAGTCTCAAGTCTAACTTTGGTTGACCTACTTTATAGAATTTCCTAATAAGTTGCATATTGAAAAGTAGATAAAAATACTGCAAAAGCGACAGTATAGAGTTGCCTAAGCAGAAGTGGTCCAAGCATGGGTTGTAGCGATTTAAAATTCTGATAATTGAGTAATTCTTCAGATTCTCTGCAGGTATCTTCAAACTGAAGAAGAACGTTTGCAGAAATCTAAAAAATATCTGCAGGTTTCTTGCAGAATTTTGTAAAGGCAACACATAATTTTTTACCCTGCTAATTTTGAGCCGAATAAACGTCATTTGCGGGAAAATTAGTTCTATAAAACTCTGCAGAAAATCTTTGCAGATTCTTGCAGCTTTGAAGATGCCTACAGAAAATCTGCATAATTACTCAATTTTTCAAACTTCAAATCGTGACCACCCAATGGTTGAACCACTTTTGCCTAGAGAACCCGATCCTATCATAGTTGCAATATTCTTGCCTAAATTTTTGTATAACATATGAGGAAACTCGAGAAGGATAGGTTAATCTACGTAAGATATATCTTTAAGACCACAACTGCTTTTGTTTGTGTTTTATGTAATACCGTACGATATCTACCATCTCTTTCTGAGAGACTAATGCATTTAACAAGTGCCATGCTGTACGCAGGTTAGAATAATAGTGATTAAATCAAAAATTTTAACAATTTGAGTTAAGCATAAATTCAGATTCTTCTTTAGCTCCTCTATTACTTGTAACAATTGCATAAAACTTAATAAAAGAGTTTGACCACTAGAAGCTTGAAAAATCCGTCCACTAACTTGATCTGCTACTTAGGTGAGAATAGCAGTAATTTAAGTTTCTGTGCCCTGATTGGACCAGAAAACAGAATTTTTCTGCTACTTTTAATTCATAACTCTTTGCTTCTTTCTTTCTTGAAATCATCGTAAATGTAGAACGACAATGGTGAAGTTACTTTAAAGCAAGGTACAAACAACTTCTGGTGAAATTCAATTCATAATTAAAAAGAAATACTCATCTTTATATACAAATACTGCTCTTGAACTTGAAACGAAGTCTTATCTTTGTTTTCTCCTTTTCCCTTCCATTTCTTTTTCTTTTCTAGAGACGTTTTTACAAATAAACAACTTTTGATTCATATATTTTTTTAAATACCTATCTTTAAATATAAATGCTGCTCTTGAACTTAAAATTTTCAGTCTTAATTTTGTTTTCTTTTTTCTCTTTCTTTTCTTGTTTAGTCTTTTTTCCCCTGCAGATGTTTTTACAAAACTTTCATTTACTCGAAACTATATTAGAATGACTCACACAGCTCTCATTCTAATTATGACCTGTGAAATAAAACTAATATATGCTATATATCAAAAGATATAAAATTATACCTTATTTTGTATAAATTACTATTATTGAGAAACAAAAGTATGAAAAAGTTGAAACCATTCTGACTTTTTAAAGATCAAAATAATACAAGATGAATGCAAAATTTACTTCAAAATATCAGAGTTTGCAAAAATATTTAATGTAACTTTCATTCGCCCCTTTTCTCATCATAATGTTTCCATCTTGCCACTGAAATCACACTTGCGCTCAGGAGCGCCCCGGTGGAAAATATCCCAGAGGTCACTGGGACCTCTCAAAATTTTCCTTATTCGGTAAATTTTGCTGACGATTTGGTAAATTTGAAGAGAATATTACAATTTTAAGATTCTTTTTTTTTTAATTCATAAAATTGTTTTTTACTTCCTTTTACCAAAAAGGAAGTATTGTATTCGCGAAAAAATTTTCACTCAAAAATCAGCCTTAATTTCCATTTTTCTCACCTCCGAATGAATGTTGAGTTTTTTTTTTTTTTTTCGACCCGACAACACGTGGATACATGCCTAGGAACCTACAGACACCTGAAATATCCATTTTGACAACCCCCGAGTTAATTACAACGAATTTTCTCGTGACATCCGCATGTACGTGCGTATGTGTGTATGTGTGTATGTATCTCGCATAACTCAAAAACGGTATGTCCTAGAAAGTTGAAATTTGGTACATAGACTCCTAGTGGGGTCTAGTTGTGCACCTTCCTTTTTGGTTGCATTCGGATGCTCCAAAGGGGGTCTTTTGCACCTTTTTAGGGGGAAGTCATTGTTAATTTCGATGTAAACTCAAGTTGTGTTATAATTTGTCGGACACTTGGCAATATATCGCCAGTCTTATGGTCGCCAACTTGGCGACAAATTTAACGATTTTTTTTTTTTTTTAAATATTTGGTTTCAATTTGTCCACAGTTGGTGATATTTAGGGGGTAAACAATTGAATCATATTAAAATTGCCAATAATGGGGAAATGACATTAAACTGGAGTGAAAGGAAGTCATGTGATGCACACATCAGCTCGTTTTTTTTTTTTTTTTTTCATTCGGTAAAACTAGAGTTTCATTCGGCTAGTAAAGAATTTTTCCCCCACACAAAAATTTTGCTTCGGAGCGCCCCTGCTTGCACTTCTCATGCCTTTTAGTGACATTATTTCCGCAACTTTGGAAAGCTGTAACAAACACGTAACAGCTTTAAGTTGAATGCACTGCAGTAATTCCAGTAAATGGAGTATTTATCAAAGCAAAGATGAACTAATGGGAGAGCTATTTCTCTTAACTCAACACAGAAACTTAAAAATTATTTTCGTTAAAACACAATGTTTAATTTAATTTATAAAATGTCACCTCGATTTTGTTGTCCCTCTGTTAATGAATTTTGACGACGTGGGAAATGGAATAACGGAAAAGCACGAATTTTATTGGTTAAAAGAGACAATGTTTACAAAGCTGTCACTGAAAATAAATATCCGTACGTATTCCAATTAAGTACCAGATTGCGTTTAAAGGTATTATCTAAAATAGCTAACGAAAATCAAATAGAGCTGAACAATTATATTTTTACTTTGCATATCACTGACTCAAAAGTACTTATTTATTAGCGTCAAACTAGATAATTACGAGATCCTTTATCTAAGTGAGTTTCAACCATAGAGAAGAAATAAAAGGTGGAGAGAGTGCCAGTTACTAATTCCTATCCAACCTTTAGTTATTCGATGGCCAATCAAGTTTTAATTAAATGACACTCACTTATGAGAAAAAATAAATCACTGGTACACAAAAAAAATCATTTTTTTTTTTACGAAATATAAATTCAAAACTTAGGGAACAGTTTTCAATCGATTAATTTGCATGAAAGTTTTATGAACTTTAGGTGAACCCCCCCCCCCCCCTTCAATCTTGGGGCAAGAAATGGTACAACTATCCCTGGTAGGTGCTGCTGTAAAACATGATTTAGGAAAAAAAATCAACGAAAGCCTACCTAGAAACTTATCTTTATAGTCGTTAGTTAAGCTTAGTTTGAGTAACATTCTGATATTGAAAATAATAAAAATAATAATAATAATCATAATAAAAATGACAATGATAGCAAAAATGACGATAGCAACAATAATAAAATCAATAATAATAACAACAATTATAATGATAACAACAATAACAATAATGACAATAACAACAAAAACTAATAAGAATAATAACCACAAAATAATCTTAACAGTAATATTAATGATGATGATGATGATCATAGACTGCGAATTAACCTCGTTTTCCGAAATAGGTTTCCCTAATTTTTTCATTGGTACAATCATACATGTGCAGAACATTGTTAACGCGCTATCAGAATTTTGAACTTGAAACAAATTGTAAAGACAGTGAATGAATGCATAGATCGTAGGATTTTTTTCTTGACAATCCATTAAACTGTGTTAAACTTCTAAAAAATAATTTTGCTCTTTCATCTTACGGTGAGAAATATAAATGTAATAGAACCAGGATTTGAAAAAGTAAAAAGAAAAAAAACGACTCTATAGTTTCTATATCCGAAAAGTGCGTCTATGAGCTCTGTTACAATGCAATTTCTTACTTGTCTGCAACCGGTCGATCACCGAGTGTAATAAAAATCCAAGCGTGTTTTAGACAGTTTAAAAGCTTTTTGAAAAATCCTTACATCAGAAAAGTACAAATTACAATAAAATAAAATGACAGAAATCAGAGAGCATGATGTTTTTATCGATTTCAGTTAAGCATAAGAAGTCACCGGCATTTTTTAAATTGCAAGGAATGCATTCAAATATTTACTTTGAAGACAATTTAAGCGGTAAAAACATTGTCTCTTAAGCATTGTAAAAAAAAGGATTTTAAAATTTTGACACTATATTTACTGTCATATTCACGAAAACTTTGAATTACAATGTCTTATATTTTTACAAACTTACTCATATATTAATTGTTTTATTGTAATTTCAAGAATAAAACAAAACTCACTCATAAATTGAGCTATAGCTATCCAAAACTAAGAAATGATGATTATAAAGTCCTTTCAAAATACATGGCCTGGTTTAAGGTTATCGTAATATTAGGGTAAATTTGATCCGCGTTAGAAATAGGATGCAAAATAAACTATTTCGATAAAAGCCTTGTAACTTTAATGCAGCTAAATAAGATTTCTAAACGTTTAAAAACTTTTCTTTGTACCCCACAAGCAAATAACATATCTATCGCACACACACACACACACACACAAATAGTAAATTATCATCCTTAAGCCAGGGCAAAGGCAGAACTACATGAAATATAACGACTGGCCGGTTATGTCGGAGACTGTATTTTCACCCTTGTTATGGGTTCATCGGTCTGGAATAGACAATAACCGATCTGGAGGCATATAACATCTTGTTCACGCTGAAAGTGACAACAGACTGTTCGATAAAGTAAATTTAACTCACCATCCAGAGTCCGCAGCCATGGTGCGGTTCAACTCGTAAATTGAAGCCTGTGGGTATAGTGCATGGTAGCCCTGCCTTAAATTATTGATTAATAACCATGCTTTGCCTGTTTCGTTTTTTTCCCCTGTGTCTGGAATAGAAAATCAATAATAGCATTTCAAAAAAAGTAGGGGAATGTGGGGCGAAGTGAAATAGTGGGGCAGTGAAGTGGTGAAATATTTATTTCGCTTTTAGCGCCACTTGCCTAGAAATGTTTTCACTGTGTAGTCAATTCCAGTAAAGAAAAAAAAAATTACCTCTGAAAATCAAATCATGTGATAATACAAGCAATTTTCGAAAATGGATACTCAAATTGTAATATCTTGTTGAAAGTCAAAAAATATTATTTCAATTTTTTCAAATAATAAAGTTTTTGTTATTAACAATTTAAATATTAATTGGGACCTTCTAATATACGGTGCAGTATTTATTTAGTTGATTTTTTGCTTATTAGCATTTTTAATATTTTTCACAATTAGTCAAGTTCATGCGAGGCAAAGTGAAAATGTTCATGTAGTTGACTCATTCAACCATTTAATAAAGTGCTCACGTATTCATTTATTAACTAATTTATTTACATTCCTTCATTAAATAATCCTCTTATTAATTCATTCATTTGCTTATTTTCTTATTCATACATTCTTTTATTCACTCATTTATTTTTTCGCATGTATTAATTAATTAATTTTTTTATTTACTACTTTATTGTTTCATTATCTTTTCATATATTCATTTTTATTTACTCAGTCGATTGATCAAAAACATTTTTAACGATCTTTTTTTTTTTTTTTTTTTTTTTTGAAGGAACAATTTAAATATTTTACTACGAAAAATGAAAAATATTGTTTCAAACACAATGTTTTTTCTTTATGTACTGCAATTTTCAAAACAAAATTCCAATTAGTTCATTTCGAAAAAGCTCAGTCATCTCAACTATTTCATCTTGCCCCACATTGCCTTACTATAGTGGAACATATTGATCTCTCCCAGTGCATTGTTATTTTCAAAATTAATTTCCAACTTGTTCATTTTGGAAAGCTCATTTTTTAAAAAACATTTTACTATGTAGCTCCTTCAAGTACAAGTGACAAAAATGGACCTGTATTCGCACTTTGATAGCAAAGGCTTTGTTTGTTATGGTTATCTGCTGTCATTTTTCTGCTGGCTCACTTCCTTGTAAAATAAAGGCAACTTATTCCATTTGTGTCTGTGTTTCTATTTTTAGGAGCATTGCTGCACATCATTTCTATAAAAACAATTGAACTCTGTTAATACGAAATGTAAAAAATTCACAAATTTGTTCGTATTAGCCGTTATTCGTAACAACCGTGAATGAGTGATACTGTAAAAAAAAACGAAGAAATACTTACCTATATTTAAAAAAACATTACTACTAATACATGCATTGGAATCTAACTATTAGTACATTCAGAAAAAAATCACCTATTTCTTATAAATGAATGTTTTTATAGAATATTGAAAACAGGAAAATGATAATCGACAGTAGCGGAATAGGTTGTAATCCACAATGGAAGATGTACAGATTTATCTCCGTGTAAATTAAAATGTCCACAGTTAAACAAATGTACGAGTTTTATTTTTTATGTAAAATATTAAATCTTTTCTTCTCTCAACACAATGCGACTTTTATCACCAAACAAAATGATGAATAATTTCTAAAAAAGAAAATTACAGTATTCAACCACGAACATTTTGAGTAAATAGGTCAGAAATTTTTGTTCGTCTTACGTGATTTCGTATTAAACATGATCGTATTAAGAGAGTTCAACTGTATTTCACCTTAATAACATTTTGCATAAAAATGTTTTTATTCAATAGATAAATGTATCGTTCGCTGGTATCAAAGACACAACGAGAAGGAGGAGGTTATATTGATCTCCTGCTGCCAAGAATCTGGATTATTAAAGACAAAAAATCTTCTAGAAAAAAAACTGTTTTAGCTAGTGGCTGTGTCTCTCCCTCTCTTATAACAATGTCTACTATTCTCCAAAACACTTTTTACTGAATGAGAGTTTAAAACTCCTCAAAAGTTTAAAATTAAAACACTAAAAGCTTACTACCTTTACTTTTCCGTTTAGATGTAAGTTACTTGCATAAATATGTAAACTTTAAAAGCTTTATTTATTCGATTTTTTACCAAAGTTTAGCATTGTTAAATTTAAAAAAAAAATGTAATGCTTATTATAACTTAAGATTCGTTTCTGCATATTTGTGATTAAAACGTAGTTTTACTTCTTATGTTTTCCTTTTCACTCATTAGTTTCGCTCCCCCCCCCCCCTTTCTCCGTTTTCTCAACCTTCTTTCACTTCCTTTTTTTTGTTTTTAGCTCTCTTTTTTATTTATTTTTTTTTAAATTTTTTGCATATTTTTTTTTAATTTAATTAATTAATTTTTTTATTTATTATTTTTTTTCCTATAAATGTTCTGCGCTATGACAATGACATACCACATACACTAAAAAACACACACGCACACACACACTAACAAACTAAATAAGTAAATGATATGAAATATAAACAGAATAAAATAAAATAAAATTAAATTAGAATTTAAAATTAAAAATAAATCAGTAAATAAATTTATATAAATAAATTTTGAAAATCCTTTTCAAAACTTTTGATGCCGCAACGTGCACCTAAATCCCCCCCCCCCCTATCTAGTGGGCATCCCTGGTAGTATAAATGCTCGACACACAAAACCTGGAGCCTCACGACTATCGTATCTGCGGAATATCAACCTAGTTTTTGCTCCGGCGTAACCTGGTGCTGATCATTATTTAAAAGTAACCATGTTTGCTATTGACAACAGTTCGTCTTCAATTTACCGTTACGTTCTATGAACGACGGCGACACACGATTTGTTTCTCTTAATTTTTTAACTGGCGAGGATAGTTTCTTGGAACGAAGTTCGAAGTGGAGTTAATATATCTCCAACATTATATTTTTTGCACAAAGCACAAAATTTTGTAAATTAAAAAAAAAAAAAATCCTCTGTTTTTTGCATTATTCATTTATAAAAATACAACTGAAACAGTACAATAAGTGAAAAATAAAACAAAGCAACGTATGTAAAAATCACGAAGCATTTATTATAAGAAAACATTTTTGTGCTAAAAAACATTTCAAAAGTTTTTTTATTTAAAAAAAAACTGAATGCAAAAATGCAGTTTTTCTGATGTGTGACACACTCACTCCTTTCACAATAGGGAAGTTTTCGATTTTTCAATTTTATTTTTATATGATAGAGTAACATGTATGAACATCATAGGTGAAAAAATTTTTGCGATACGATAAGTAGTTTTTTTTTTAAATTAATTTTTAAAGTTCAAGCGCCTGTGACGTCAGATGGCATAGGAAGTGACGTCCGATAGGAAAGAAACGCTAGCGAACCGGTTCCCATGTCATGGGAGAAATCGAAGAACGTGCATTCGACTTCGAAGATGAAACGTAAAAGGCTTATCTCCTCGCGTTTCTGGAACATTAAACCTCTCATCCTCTCGGAAATATTCGAATTTCACCATTGATATTATTTGAGGAAGATTATTTAGATTGTGCTTTAACGAATCCGGCCTCCATAGTGTGTTCAATAGGATTATTGAATTTCTAAAAAATAAAAATATCAGCGCGCTCAAAATGTCGCTAGCGAAAACAGGGATCTTCGGCGGAAGGCTGCCCATTCGCGCCCTGTGACGTAGGCTCGTGACGTTTCAGAAGAGCGCACTTTTGCGCGTGGATTTTAAAAAATTCATTAAAAATCAACCACGGTGTTTTAAAATTCGGCGATGGTGAATTTTTTAGTTTTGAGGGTCAATTAACAATATGCAATAGCCAAAATATGAACATTTAGTAGGTTGCAACTTCCCTATTGAGGGTTTAGAAAGATTGTTTCGGTTTTGGTTTCTTGGGGGAGTTGTGTCCTTCCGACGGACCACACACTCTTATTTAAATTTCTATGACTGGAAGCGCTAACTAGTGTAGTTTGAAATCGAAAGTATTTTAATTTTTGTGATAACGTTTAAATAAGGTCTAAAAGATAACTTTTTACGCTTTAACAACAAATACATACAGGGTTTGTCCCAAAAGTAATGAGCCTCATTTTTTTTGTCACGTGAATATACCACGCACATCTTTGCGACCGGTTGGAAATGGGGGAGGGGACTCTAAGCTTTACAGAGATGCCTCTGGTTCAGTCGCTTACGAACTCTCGGAGCGATGGGAGGTCGTTATGCGATTAAATTTTGCATCAAACTCCAAAAGACAGGAATGAAAACGTTTAATTTGTTCTCTCAGACCTTCAAGGATGATTGCTCGTCGTACGAGCAGGTCAAAAAGTGGCACAAGTCGTTCAAGGAAGGCCGGGAGGAAATGGCCGATGAGGCTTCTTCTGTGCGTCCATCATCATCACGAACGGATGATAATGTCACTGGCGTGGGAGATTTCCTGAACAAAGGCCCCCAAATGAGTTTCCGTCTGATGCCAGAACAATTAAATTTGTAGAAAACAGATGTTCATCGAATTGTTACGGAAGACTTGGCACATTTGCGCGAAACTTGTGCTAAAAGTCTTGTCCGATCACCTTCGTTGTCAACTCCTATCTGATCCAAATTGATGTTTTAACGGTGCCACAGGTTGTCTATAGCCCTGGTAGACTTCTTGTTCCCAAGGGTGAAAAGGGATCTGAAATGAAAGCATCTGGAAACCTTGAACAGCGTTTATAAGACCACGACGGGGCCGTGGTAGCCTGATCGGTAAGGCATTGGACTCGGGACCGGAGGGCCTCGGGTTCGATCCTCGCTGGTCGAAGACCCACCGTCGTCATTAATGGGGACTGGGCGACGTTAAATATGCTCGTGGTCTCAATGTCCTCCAAGTGAAACGATACCTCTGGGGGTGCTAGTACTAGGTAGCTATTAGCTCCTGGACTAGTTCAAAATTCTCACTAACTGTTCGATCCGGTGATGGTGCTGCCATCTATCGGTATATAAAATAATGGAGGCAAGGCACTTAGTATGCAGTCCTCGACATAAATACAGTTGAAGTCAGTTGTGACTCTGAATCGAATCGAATCGAATAAGACCACGACGAGTTCTCTGCTCGGAGGTTCACTAAAAACGACCTCCCACCAATTCGAGAGTTCGTAGGCGATTGAACCAGGCATCTCTGGAACTCCACTTCCAACCGGTCGCGAAGGTGTGCGTGGTAGGTATAATCGCGTGGTAAACAAATGAGGCTCATTACTTTTGAACAAACCCTGTACTTTAAAAAAGAGCCTTTCTTAAAACTAAGGTTTCCATTATTTACTTTTTAAACTTGACATAAAAATGATATTCATCTATAACAGGGTATTACAATTATTATATCCAAAAATATCTTAAATTCTTTTAGTACATTATAAAAACAAAACAAAAAAAAAATTATTAACAATCAAAATAAAATGAAATATGTTTTCGAAATACTTTTGGGCGCAAAAAAAGTATTGAAATGAAGGCAAATATTGATTATTATTTCAGAACTAAATACATGCCTCGTATTTTTTAATTAAGTTATAAAACCTTAAGTTATTTATACCTTAATTCCAAAAGTTTTATAATTATAGTACGAAAACATCGATGGGAAAATCTTCTTGTAGTTACTTTTTAGGGAGAAACGTTCGCGTCATTTTCATGCGTAAATGCAGAAAGGGGTCATTGGAATCATAAATAAAATAGACCAAAACTAGCCCACAATGGGGTAGTTTCCGAAATTTTAAAGGTTTTTTTCCGAAAGAGCAGCATGCTTTAAAATATTGGATTTGACCATTTTTTAAATAATTTGACTAAGTTAAAAAATTTTAAAAAATATTTTAATGGGTGCGCTTTTAATTGTTTACGCTTCTGCCGATGACATCACAAATGATGAAATGCCCTTCTCTGATGCCATTCACAGAGTGCAATATTTAATTCGCTTCTTGATTATCATAACGTGGAAACGCGGTATATAGAAGCGCCAAAGTACATCATTTGTGACGTCATAAAGACCACGCCTTATTTTCAAAATCGGACATTTAAAAAATTAACTATAAACTAAGCGTTGGGAAAATGAAAGTTTTTTCTCGCGCTCCGGATATCTATCGGGATATCTGTCCGGATCTCTGTCTGGATGTCTGTGACGCGTATAGCGCTTAGACCGATCGGTCGATTTTTATGCAATTCGGCACAAAATTAGTTTGTAGCATGGGAGGGTACATCTCGAAGCGATTTTTCGAAAATTCGATTTTGTTCTTTTTCTATTCCAATTTTAAGAACATTTTATCGATCAAATTATCATAACATGGACGAGTAAATTACATAATTATCATAACGTGGAACCGTAACATGGGCGAGCAAACTAACATAACAAATTGGCGAGAAATTCATCATAAATTATTTTTAAACATACAGGCGAACCAAATGACCTTTTAATTTTCTACTACGGGCAAAGCCGTGCGGGTACCCCTAGTTTAACATAAAATACTGTTACGATGCACAAAATCAATGAGAGAGAAAGAGAAGGGGGGGGGGGCATAAAATGAAACTACGGTTTATATTAAAATTTAGCACTGTAATAGCACTGTACAGTAGATACAGTAATTATATTCCACACACTTTTTAGTTGTTCAAGCATGTCGAAAATCTTAACCCTTTTTTTTTTTAAATTTTCAGAGTTTCTTTTTTTTTCTTTCAATTTTCAAATTTCAGAATAAACAACGTGCTATGGTAAAATTATATTTTATGACCTTTATATTTAAATGAAAAAGAAAATAATGAAAGATGCGAAGTGGCAATTTGATTGCATAAACAAAGCAATGCTTAGACTAGTACGGCATGGGGAACTTTCGTTTTCAGTGATGCTAAAGGGAGAGTTCATTCACGAGACCAATATTTAGTACCCAATAACAAAAGCGGTACTAAAAAGACGCAATGGGGTGGTTTCCTTCAGTCAAAAGTACTACTTTTAGTCATTGAAATGGATAGAATGAGCAAAATATAATATATATATATATATATATATATATATATATATATATATATATATATATATATATATATATATATATATATATATATATATATGAAGCGAGAAAATACTTTGATTTTCCCAACAGTTATTCTTTAATTAATTTTTTAAAATGTCCGATTCTTGAAACAAGGCGTGATCATGATGACGTCACAAATGATGCACTTTGCCGCATTTTTCTACCGCGATTCCACGTTACGATAATCAAGAAGCGAATTAAAATGGCGCTCTACGCTTGTTACCAACCATGTCGTTGCCAATACACGTAAGTAAAGATACGAATTAAATACTTTGTTCTGTGAATGGCAACATTGAATGGCATTTCATTATTTGTGATGTCGCACGACAGAAGTGTAAACAATGAAAGCGCACCGATTTAAGTATTTTTTTTAAAATATTAAACTTAAATAAATTATGTAAAAAATGGTCAAATCCTATGTTTTTAAATATGCTCTTTCAGAAAAAAATACCTTTGAAAATTTTGGAAACGACCCCATTCCCTCTCGAAAATGTTCATGTTGCTGGAGTGGAATTTGCGCTGGCTCTAAAACTCATTACTCTTGAAAAACTCGTGTTGTAATCATTTCACGTAAGTCAAATCGCGTTGTAACGCAAGTCCACTGTAGTGGAGAAAATCACAATATCTATTTTAATAATTTGAGTGATATTACTTATAGCTTCACCTTTAAAAAATAGCGTAACTATAAAATAAATTATTACTTGGTTTTTAATTAGATTTACAAAAGTTATTCTTTATAAATGTTTCTAACATTATTTTGAAAAAAGAGCTAATGGGCGATTCTCGAAAAAATATCCCGTGTGTAACGCTAAGTTTTTTTATTTTTTCCAGCCACCCAAAGTCTTCAAAAAATAATGCTGTTGGGGAACAGTGCATGCTTTCCCATATTTAATTAATAGTTACTTGAATAAAATAAAAAAAACTTAGCGTTACGCACGGGACATTTTTTCGAGAATCGCCATAATAATCTTTAAGAGATGTTTAAGAAATAACTTCTTCAGAAAACTTTTTTTTTCTTCTTTCATGACTTCAAAAAGTAAATCCTTATACTGTCTTGATGTTAAGAGGGAAAAACATTTTAAAATAGGATGGAAGAACAACAAAGGATTTAAGAAAATTTTACTTTTGTTCGGGAACATCAAGCATTTATAAACTCAAAATTCTTGTTGTGGTCCTGGAGCATGCATTTGAAATGCGATTCGTTTCTTAAAGTCTTAAAGGGAAGAAATGGATTACATTCAGCCACACAGTGTTGTGTGTTTTCGGTGGGAACACAAAACAACTCAAAGCAAAGATTAGCTTTTTTTTTAAACTGTTATTTCAAATAATGTATTCAACCGCACGAACAATTTAGATGTCATACAAAATTATCATCGATTAAATAAAATACAACACTTAAATATTCTTATCTTATGCAGCAAATGTTGTAAGATGAAAGTTTTTTTATTATATATATATACATATATATATATATATATATATATATATATATATATATATAATATATATATATATATATATATATTATATATATATATATATATATATATAATATATATATATATAGTTATATTGATATATAGAGTTATATTGCCGAATTCGAAATTCAAATTTGTTTTACTTTCATTCCAATTTTTGCAAAATAATATATATTTAAGAATACCTCAGGAAAGAAATATTGTATTTTAAACTTTTAGTAGCATATTAAACTCCTTAAAAAGTTACGCAATGTGAACTTTTCTGAAGTTCGTACAGAAATTATACAATTCTAATATTCATTTTAAGTAGTCTTAAAACTGTAAAACGAGGCTTATTTAGACAATTTTACCTTTTAAATCACGCGTTTTCGCCAAATCAAATATATTGTCGCTGATTTTAAACATTTTGTCCCTAAAAATCGTATGGATTTTTAAAGAATATTTTTTGATGAAAAGAAGTCCATGAGAATTCTCTCTCTATTTGAACGGAATCTATGAGTGATACAAATTTTTGGGGAGTTTAGGTTCTAAAATAGAGATAAATTGATTCGCTGCATGCCATACATAAATTGTAATTCGAAATCTTATCGCAACCATGTTGCTAGTTCCATAAATTGCTAGCCAGAACTACTAAAACCTGCAAATCTGCATTCCGTTCTACTTCGGTTATACTACACTAGAACTTTTATAATTGACCATTACGAGCCAGTCACTTCAACGTCTTCGAGGAAGGGGGCGAAGAGTATGTACTCCATATACATTTTTGAAAAACTTCAAAATGGACACATAATTTGAAGGGCGCTTTCGGCGCAGGGGAGGGGAGCATTGCCTTCTCCTTGCATTCCTCAAGTGACGAGAACGGACAAAGCAAAGTAGTAATCTTTATCTTTACTAATAATAAAGCTGAAAGTCTGGATATCTGGATCTCTGTCCCTCTGGATCTCTGGATGTCTGTTACGCACATAGCACCTAGGCCGTTGGGCCGATTTACATGAAATGTGACACAAAATAAGTTCGTAGCATAGGGGGGAGCACTTCGAAGCGATTTTGCGAAAATTCGATTTTGTTCTTTTTCTATTCCAATTTTAAGAACATTTTACCGAGAAAATTATCATAACGTGGACGAGCAAATTATCATAACGTGGCCGAGCAAACTACCATAACGTGGACGAGCAAAAGCAAATTGGCAAGAAATTTATCATCAATTATTTGTAAATATACAGGCGAATCAAATGAACTTTTAATTTTCTACTATGGGCAAAGCCGTGCGGGTACCACTAGTATTGTATATTGTAAGTTCAACATTTATTTACGCGAGTATTATTAACTTGAACGGTTGAAATCGCTCCAAGTACCCCCGTGCCCAAAAACTTTTCAAAATGCCTAGAAATTTAGCATATTTTCAAATCGTTATAGAATACTGAATGAAACAAATATTTCCCATTATGATTAGCTAAAATTTGGTAATTTTCTAAATTGCTTGAAAACGTTCATAAATTTTACGTTTTCCAAACTGACAAGAAAAAGTTGAAAATTTTCAAACCTTATCAGGAAGTCTTATATCTTTTTTTTTCTTTCTTTTCAAAATTGCGAGCATAAGTTTGGGGACTTAAAAAACCACGTCAAAACTTTTCTGAGACCAGGTTTCGCACTGTTTTGCTAGTACAGTCACAGAAAAAAAAAACGAAACACTTTTAATTATTCAGCCAGTATACATGCTAGAAAAAGAAGAAAAGTGTCATCCAACTTGTTTTAAAGTCTTCTTCAAAACTACGTAGGTTAAATTTTGATAAGGGACCATATACAAAGCAAAATGAACACCAACTCTTGATTTTCAAACGGGAACCCCCATTTTTTGCTACATAATTATGTTTAGACAGCAAAATTCAGCCAGGGTGCGAAATTTCACTGCATTCCGTGCAGTAGAACAGGAGTTATTAACAAAAAACGTTTTAGGTACCGTCACCACATTGAAAACGCTTTTTTCAAGGTCACGGCTTATCAAGTAACGGAATTTATTTAAAAAAAAAATACTTTCATTTAATTTGAATTTTGACATCTTGAATTCAAATTATGTTTTTCGCAATCACGAGTGTGTGTATGTAGGCGTGTGTGTTTGTGTATGGGGGGTATGTGTGTTTGTGTGTAGGGGGTATGTGTATGTGTGTGTAGGCATATGTGTTTGTGTCTGTGTGCAGGCATGAATGTGTGGGTAGTTGTGTGTATGTGAGTGTGTATGTGTCTGCGTGTGTGTGTATGTGTTTGTGTGTGTGTATGTGTGTGTAGTTGTGTATGTATGCGCGTGTGTGTAGGAAAGGGATGCAACCTGGAGACGGCTTTCGCTATAGGAACAGCATCGTGAGGAGTCGGTCGACGGTGATGGTACGGAGGGTGGCGATGGCGGTGGGAAAATAAAATGATAGAACACCAAAAACTATTCATGATTTTTTTAAGTTCTCTTTTTTCCGTAATTCGATACTTTTCGGCCGATAATGTTGCGCCACAAAGCGATTTACGGTCGCAAACTTTTTTTTTTTTTTTTTTTTTTGAAGAAAGGTTAAAATATTTACTGATTTTTGTCTGTCTGGATTAACCTAAGAAAGACGGATGGGGTTTGGCTGTCCATCGTATATATCGTTGCTTAATAAATCGAGTAATGACAAATTGAAAGTAATGGAACTTTTTGCTTTTTCTAATATGAACCTATTGGATTGCTTATATAATCATTCAGCAAATTAGCCTCATAGAAATGAAAATATCCAACTTATACCTAGAATCATGATGTGGAAATGTTTAATAAATGTATTGCACCTATGTTACAGGTTTATTTTCGAATGAATAGAAAGTCTTTGATGTAAAATGGAATTGCGCGTTTTTAATTTCGCAAAACATTGAAAGAAGTTTGAGTCATCGCATACAAAAATATAAAGGCTCATTTATTCCGTGAAAATTTGCTCTAAATACATAAAATGAAATGAAGTAATAATCCAAAAAATAAAACAGAAACAGGAGAATATAAATACCCGTTAGTGAGCAAACCGTTCATACTTGAACTTCATTTGGGAAAAATTTGGTTATTTGAATTTACACAGTGGACAAACACAGTCATTGTTCTAGCGGCTTTTTTGTAATAAAAAAAACTAGAATTTGTTTCAAATCCAAATTTGATGCGGAAGATCATAATGCGTGGTATTATTAAAAAAACATAACACAATTGGCGATTTTAGTTAAACATGTAAGGGCTCTTAAAAGCAATTTAGGAAAAGAATTTCCCAATGCTGTTTCTAGCAACGAGATGGTCCAACCCGTAATTTAAAGAGACAAAGTTATTTCAGCTTAAACCAAGGTGAACCAAAATCAGACGTCTTGTCATCTCTCTGATTTTGTAACTTTGCACTAGCAAACAAAGCTCAGCATTGTTTAAGTTTGTATTGCGAACCACATACTTGCAAACGAACATTTTCTATAATACAGCATTCCCGTCAGGCGATTTTATCGAGCCTTAGGTTACAATTCCGTCCTTGCTGTGGATTTGGCAGACTGGAATCGGAACCAACTCGTGTTGGATGCAGAAGTCAGGTCATTGAAGCTGAGAGCGCGAACAAACTGGTAGGTAAAGTAAATTTATCTGCTGTATATTTACGGCGTCTTACTGGTGAGATAAATTTTCTTCATCCACCAGTTTGTAGGCACTCTCAGCTTCAATGACATGACATCTGCTTCATTGCTCGGTTAAACCTAGTTCAGGGCTGTTATGCTCCTTATTCGGACTAAGGAGCCGCCTTCGAATGGGATAACCAAACCGCAATTTTATCGCAGTGAAGACGCGGGCCACATTTGAAGCTGCTCTAAATGGCACGTTGTTGGCTTGAAGTATAAGATAAAAAGCAGAATTAGAATTCCAGTGTCATCAAGTTGGAGCAAATATTCAGATATTGGGTTCTGAAAAACATGCATTTCATAAGATAGGCATTCAGTAGTTGATAACAATAATTTATTATAATGCTGTTTTTCGATATTTTTCCATGTTCGAAAAAGAAGAAAATAATTTGAAATTTTATCTTTGTCTTGTGAGATTGATTTTAATGTCAAATCACGGACAATGACACAGAAAGTAAGTAGAAAAATAGTATTTAAATTATAACTAAGAATAGACGAAAACTCAACTTAATCTAACACCCAAATTAACACAACAATTAAAAACCAAAAATTATCTTAACACATTGAAAATTATTCAAACACTTTACAAAAAATAATAATAATAATAATAATAATAATTCCTAAAAGCCAGCAAACTTATCTAAGAGCAAATATTACCTATTGACCCATCTGGATACTGTTAAAGAGAAAATTTCACGCTGTCAGCTATTTTTCGAGTGCTTTTTCCCGATTTGGACAAGGCAATAGTTTTTCCTTTCAGCAAATTATCACCGTGAAGAGCCATTAATTCTACACTGCCTACTGCAACATGACTAGAAAGACAATGAGGTTTAATTGTATGTTTCTATGAAAAAGTTGTGCATGTTAATTTTCTTTTCTGAGTTATTGTTTTACAAAAGGCAATGGCTAAACGCAGAAAAAAAAAAAAAAAAAAAAAAAAAAAAAAAAAAAAAAAACATAAGTATTTTTAGTGTAGATTTTAATTTTAAAAGTTCCATAAAATATTCTTTTATTAGACAATTAAATAGTGTTTCGCATTGTCTACATATTGACGTTTGAACGATATCCACAAAAAACTGACGGTCGCAATATTGTGTTGTTCTTCTGCAGAGACAGCGAATACATTTATGCATTTAAAAATTCATAGACGTAGCTCTAATTCAAAAAAACCACGTTATAATTGGTTTGCTTATTTTGTTGAACATTTAATTATCTTTTTTTTACGAAGAAACTAACTTTCATAATTTCTGTTTTAAAAAAGTAGTATACGGTCCCCTAAAAAGGGAAAAAATAAATTTTTAAGCATAGCGCAAAAACTACTGAATCTTTTTAGCTCAAATTTTGGATTCCCTCATAAGAGCTCTTCTAGATTCTTTCTCTGTTAAAATTTAATATGGTTTCAGATCATATTTTTTTCAAAAAATATTACAATAATTCATAAAAAAAATTAAATTTACATTTTTGGTGTTGTAAATGATGTTTTTATAATTGGGTCGATTTATATTTTGATATAAAAAAGCAATCTTTGCTGTGCCTAATCTAGTTTTTTGTTATGAGCAAAAATATCAAAATACGTTTTAACATTACGAGAGGAATTTTTCAAAACTCGATTCTGAAGTAACGGCTGGATCGAATTCAACAAAATTTTGTATACAAAGTTTAAAAAAAAGATGCTGATCACAAATATGTGATAAAAAAGGGGGCTTCTCATTGAAAAATTTGAAGTTGATGCCCGTTTTAATATGAAGACGACCCCTTAACAACAATTTTTTAACATAATTATGTAGAACTTTTTATTCCTGAAACAATAACACCTTACACGTGTCTCTAGTGTCAATAGTCTTTGAATACGATCGAGTGTTTCGTTTTTTTTTCTATGACTGTACCTTCGACAAAAATTACATTTGCGCGAAATAATGCATCTTACTCTAAACTTTGAGGAAACCTATTAAAAATTTTAATTCTAAAATATTGTTAAGTAACCTTAATAGATTACACTTCGAGTCCACCTAAGTTCTTTTTTTTTTTTTCCCCCAAGTCAAATAGTAGGTAAGTGACTGAGTTCTTAGCTATCGTAGAGTTCAGTCGACTATTTTACGGTCAGGAGTGTAACAAATGTCAACTCAACAAAAGTGAAAGTAATTTCCCAGTAAAATTTTTACTTGTTTTTTCAAGGTTTTTTTTAATTTCACATTTGAATCAATTGTTTTTCTTCTTCGTGACGCGGCTTTTTTTTTTTTTTTTTTTTTTTTTTGTCTTTGAACAGTTTTAGAATAAAAATTGCAATACCTCTATGTTAGCAAACAAAAGTTTTGTAATTTTTACATACATGGCTTTAGATGTGTGTGTATGTACAGTGAACACTTGTAGTAGTTTCAGATGTATTTATATAAATAATTGATGCAAAAATCATAGAAAATGTTTCTACTTTAATTTGATACATTTTGTGGAGCGCACAAGAAATATAATTTTGGGTTAACACACTAGATTTTTATATCATTTATATCAATTCCCCCCCCCCCCTCTAGTGTTTTGAGCGATAATATCTTTAACACTTTTACGCAGTTTTATCTAAAGGATAATCATATTGAAATAATGCATAATTTCGAGCAAATGTGCATAATATTTCTATGCTCGTGTTATTGACTTTACATTTTGATAATTGTTCTCAATTAGATTCTCCTTCAATAATATTTTTAATTAATATAAATTTAGAAAGTTGTAAAAATATATAAACATATTTATTCAATTGATAAAATAAAATCAGCCGAAACTGAATTAATTGCACTCAACTTTGCATCAAAAAACAAAACTTAATTAGACTCGAATGTTTTTCTAATAAAGTAATTTCACTTTTTTTTTTTTTTTTTTTTGGAGTAATGTTTCAACTATTAAAACAAAAGAAAATTTAAAAATTGTTTCCGCCGAGAAGATTTAGGCAAAAGTGCATTTAGTGATTTTGTTCATAATTTAAAACAATGATTCTTCTGCATTTGACTTTTAAATGAGCTTAATTTTTTTTCCTTCTTAGAAACTATATAATTTTTCTGGGAGAAAATGGCTAAAATAATCCTTTCTAGAGTTTTGTCTTTTTCCTTGTAACAAGAAATTAAAACAATACAAGAGAAAAATTTAAACATGGGCTAGAACTTTGTATTTTTATTATTTTATTACGAGTGCCCTTTTACAAATTAAGTTTAAGCAAAGAACTGCACAACATGAGTTAAAATTTACTGAATCGAATTTATGGAAATGAAGAATAAAAAAAATCAATGACAAAAACTTAATTATTATTGATATTTTCATTCGTGTTACGTCAACTATTCTCTTACACAACTAACTGAGTAATATTTCTTACCACAGTTTCACATAAAAGCATCAGTTTGAAAAGTAAATTAAAGTTATTTAATCAATGAATTTGAGTAAACATAAATATTCAGCAAAGTAAACTAATTCGAAATAAAGTAAAGTTTAAAATACAAATTAAAATGCTTAAAACATAGAAAATAAGTTTGTTTTTAGAAAATAAGTTTGTTGAATTCTTTGACAGAAAGAATTGATTTTTTTTTTTTTTTTTTTTTTTGTGAAGTCGGTAACATTATATGCACTTAAACTGTTCAAAAGTAGCCATAAAATGGCAGAGTCAAAAAAATATATATTAATCCACTTATTTTCATGAAACTTGTCTTTGGAATGAAGACTTAGCGATGTGCATATCCTTGTATAAGAAACAATATACAAAGGCCCGATAATGATATCCAGAGAATGCAGTTTCCCCCTTGTTCTGGACACACCAGTCTGGAATAGATAATAACCGAGCTGGAAGCAGATGTCCTAGCTGGTATTATCTTCTAACTAATAGATAAAACTGTTTTACCAAACCAGAAAGCGTCCGCAAGCAACGATACAGTTTAAAGCGACAAATGAAGGTAAAAACGTAGGTAATATGCAGTAAATTACCGCCCAAAAGTCAGGGCAAAGGCAGAACTACACGCAATACACCAGCAGCCCGATTATGATGGGTCCATAACAAAGACGAAACTGCAGTCTCTGGATACTATAACCGGACTGTTGATATATTGCTTCTAGTTCTGCTTTTACCCTAGCCTAAGGGCGGTAACTGACTTTATAATATCCTTGAATGTATTCAAAATTATAAATAATTGAATTCGCTTCGCAGATTCAAAGGTAAGATTTTTTAAATGCTCAAAGATCAGCAAAAAAGGACCTAACAAAAAAAAAACATGCAATACGAAGTACAGTCAACACTCGTCTATCACGGTTAATCCATTCCAGGCTCTACTGCAATATTTGAATTTCCGCGAAGTAGGATTC
Source organism: Uloborus diversus (assembly GCF_026930045.1). Classification (NCBI taxonomy): domain Eukaryota; kingdom Metazoa; phylum Arthropoda; class Arachnida; order Araneae; family Uloboridae; genus Uloborus; species Uloborus diversus. The sequence continues at coordinate 104,473,563 of NC_072732.1, forward strand.
TTTATCTATAAATGGAATATTTTCCCAATTAATGAGTACAAAAATTATTTAGGACCCCTTAAATACGTTCTTTAAACATAGTTAGATCCGGCTAGATATAAAATAAAACCCCTTATAGTGATATTACATTCATAATACTAAAAATATTGCACATAAGATGAGAAAATGATGCATATTAGGCTTAATAAATATCACATTGTTATTATTGGGTATTAAAAGATACATACAGTTAATCTATACACTAATACTGACCAGGGTAAAGAAGACAGAAATTTTGGGGCAAATCACAAATGATTTTTATGGGCCCACTATCAATACATCAATACATATATTTCACCCCCCATTTAAAAATCTTGGGACCCCTTCAAGCCAACAGGTGTCACTTCTCACCCCCCCCCCCCTCCGTACACGCCCTTCTGCTAACCTCAGGGGTGCCCGCCTTGGGAGGGGGGGTCAGACTACGCCATTGAAATTGGGAGGGGAAGGTATTTTTCACTTTTGGGAAGAGAGTCTTGCTTTTTTTTGGGGGGGGGGGGGAGGCCGCGATATTTAGGAGTGCGCACTTGCTCTTAGGGGGGAGGTACCCCTAACTAATCTTTGAAAATTGCGTTTGTTGCGCATACCTTGTGCAAACCTAGCGTAGCGCATACCTTGTTTCATGAAGAAATAAATACAAATTAATGATAGTATCTCCCTCACCCTTCCTCTACATTCTAACTTTTAATTTTTATAAAGGTAATACTAACAGTTTGAAAAGCAAGTAGTTGAACACTATTTAGAAATGGATTTATCCCCTAGCAACAATACAGTGATTTTCACTCAATTAGTGTTTAACGGTTGAAATTAGATAGCGATTCCATACGTATTTTTCAGCAAATTTGTAAATCCCATCCCCTCTCAACTTGCACTAGTACAGCCCCTTAGAAGAGCAGATCATATTTGAAACCCGTATTTTTGTTACTTTTGTTACTTTTTTGAAGAAAATGGTCAATGCGAGCGCATAAAAAAAAAACAGCTAATGACTGTATTTAAAAAAAAAAAAAAAAAAACGCGATAAAGCGAAACCACGAATGTCGAAGCGTGGAGTGGCGAGGAACGACTTCATGCTTCGGGTTTCAGGAATGTATGGAACGTCGAGATTCTGCTGAGAACTGCAGAGTAGGAGACACTGCCTATAGAATATCTTGGCTGGATGGAATGCATGGAATATATGGAATGTCAGTCAAGTTTGGTACTCTGCCAGACCCAAATAAAACAAAAAGGTTTGACGCAAATTTCACTCTCTACCATCCCTACCCTGTTTTTAAATGTTTTACTTTTATTTAATTAGTTTTTTCTCTTAACGCATGTATTTACTCACATTTTTGCAAGAAAAGAAATCTACATCGATATTTTTTCATTATTTTGCAAGCTGTCTTTCAGCTTTGCTTTTTTCAGAATAGGTAAGCTGCAAAAGATCCAGTCATCAAATAATGGTAACTTAAAACGAGAGATATATTTTTATACATTTAACATTCTTACATATTTTTAAAACCTTCATATAGAACTTTTCCGAAACATATTTTTTGTACTCGAATAATTTGATGAAATATAATGTAGATAGACACCTAATGTGTAGAAATGTATCCTGAATGCAGCAAGTCGAAAAATCATTGCCTTTACCAGTCCTTTATTACTGAAATTTACCGTAATTGATAGCTAAAATAACTGGTGGAATTAAGTGACTAGAGGAATAAAGTTAACTGAGATGGAATTTTGGAGGCTATTTTAAAACTAGAAAATCGAACGTCAAGGTATGACGGGTGAAAATTTGTTTCTACATTTGGACGCAGAAATTGCCTGTTCGGTGATATTTTGATAGTTGAAAGTTTACCACACTCCAGTGGATTAACCCTAAACTCCAGTAGATAGCGTTCATTATTGACCATTTTTACGTTTCTTCATTCTGCTAAAATGACAGTCTTACCAGTAAAACAGTTAAGTTACCAGATCCAGTTCAGCCATGTCAAAATAAAGCATTTCCCTGATGTCAAAACATTACCAACGCATCAGCTTAAGTTCAGCCATTTGGGATCGGAGCGCGTGTTTGAGTGGTTGTCTTTTTTGGCACGTTATCGCGTTTGTTGAGTTTTCACTCGTAACAATTATTAGCGACAGGTGAATTATTTATTAAATAAAATATTATTTCCGGCTAATTCGCAACTCCAACGAACTATAGGGGGCACTGCAGTCACTGTCTAATGGCGGAATTGAAAACTAAAACAAACGCATGTGGTAGCGAAGAAAATGCTAAAAGTGTTGTGATTTTTGTTCGTATGTATGATTTTTTCGCTTTATTCGTTTGAAAAGATTTTTCAAAGTCTTGTGGATATTCTGACCCATATAGAAAGAGATTAGAAACCAAAAAGTATTACGAAAGTAAACAATTAATGCAGAACACACATTAAGTTGTTCTGAAGCAGCCATTTTCACGATGTTGAATTCGGAATTCATAAATTTTTGGTTCGCTTCGAACGGCATTTTCATTTTGTACCGTTTTTTCTATACATTAGTACATATTAAGTTCAGTTTCGTGACATTTCCAGCATTTGTTGACATTTTTGTCACATAGTGCACATACGTGGCAGACTGTCAAGAGTAACGTTTAACACTAGATAATTTATTTCTATGACTATATGATTGGATATCCAAAGAAATCATGCATTTAATTCATTCGTCATGGAAATGATTTACCTGATATGCGAAATCTTGTCAAGATACATTATTCTTTCACATAATTTTAAAACCATAACACTATAAACAGATTTTTGGCGAACTTTTATTTTTTATTGTTCAAATTCTTAACGTTCTTTCTGGATTTTTCAATCTGTTCTGCGATAAATATTTTCAAGAAAATTTATTTGCATACTGTCTATTTCAGTAGGATACTGTAGTAACAAAGGTTATTTAAATCATTTATGTGGAATTAGGTTAAAGAAAAGTGTCCAGTCAATGTTGTTAAGTTCGTTTTTTTTTCATCGAATTGAAAAACTGATATTTATTCAAATTCACTCAGAACAAAATAAATAAAATGTGTACTCACAGTTTATATATGGTGGTAGTTTTCTTTTCAGTTGATTGACAATTATTTCTTTTTACTTATCGAATTCTGTAATCTTACTATCATTTTATTCCACTCATGATAAAAATTAAAAATGGTTGTTTAACTAAAAACGCGAAAACTCGCCAAGGCTACTTTGCTTGCACAATACTAAAACTACTATAACCCTAAACAAATTTGGCGAAACCTTTCAGCTGAGAATAAAAGGAATAAAGTAAATTCTTTCTCGGTTAAACATTTTTCATTTTGTTCTACGATAATAAATTCAAGAAAATATTTTGCATACTGTCCATTCCAACTAAATGCTGCTGTAAAATATGGTAAGTTTAATTAATTTAAGATTAAAAAAACTCCCATATTCTTACAAATTCATACAAAACAATAAAATTTTTTACCTTGTATAACGTTATCCAAGTTTGTTAATCCAGAATTTTCGCTTTCACGTATTATTAAGGAAATAATGAAAACTAACATTATTTTGAGGAGCTCGAGAATACTACTAAGGGACGAATTAATTTCTGTAGCTGAAAGCAAACTAAGACACATCGATTGCGGTAATAAATACTCAGAACAAACTGCCTGTGTTTACGTCAACAGACACACATGGAACGCAACGTGGCAAAGTTTTAGTTGCATTCGCAGTTTTATAAATCACCGCAAGGTAGCGTATTCGAGCGCTGGAGTTCCGAATTTGGCAAAACACGACAACAATGAAACTCCGCAACAATAAAACATCCGATCTAAAGTGGCTAAACTTTAGCTGATGCGCCGGCGTCTATCTATATACTGTCTAGCCATCGATTACATGGAAAGGTTAATATCCGGTTTATAGGCCGAAATCGACTTATCTATTACTTTATAGGGGTGTTATTTGGTTTGTTACAGATGTGCACTTTTGCCTCTCTATTATTTAGCCTTAGTTTTGTAAAAATGAAAATTTGCTCTCTCAGCAATTTTTTTTTAATCTAAACTATATTCGATCTATATTCTCACGGCAAAAATTAATTGATTTATTAATTTACAACAAAGTTTTGAGCTTACCATTTTGCTTTTACGTTCCTGAACGAAATGAAAATATTATCTTTTCTTTTTGTTGTTTCCATGGTAATTTTTGTTTTGCCTTATTTTATTTTAGAGAATGCAATAAATGAATAAGGCACTAGTAACTTTAGAAAACGCGTGCCTCAAAATCCCATCGTTATTTTCCCTTCTCCCCTGCTACATTCATTCAGATGAAATAGTCTTTACTTGGGAGATTGAAAATTACATACAATCCGCAGTCAAACAGTATCGGCTATACCAAAATATATTATCAAATTATCATGCCGTGGTGCGAGTTCCATTGTTGATGACCTCAGCGTTACTCGATCATTCGCTATTATATATATCATGATACGCATGGTGTCATTACTAATTTTGCGAAAAAAACATTCATATCTGAACTGTTTACTTACCAAATAAAACCTGACAAATGTAAAACGTGATCACAAGTTTTCTTCATATTCTTTAATAATTTGAGAAAAACAATTTCGATTTCATAAGAAAATGTACTTTAATATGCTTTTAACTGAAATACATAGATGAAGCTTTTCTATTCCGATGAAATTACAACAAAAAATTAGAAGGAAAAAAATAGCGAAAAATAACAACATAAGAACGATTTTGTAGAGTTGTAGAATTTAGGAACTGAAACATTTAATTTGAACAAGCAAAGAAAACCACATCCATTTTTCGGAACTAAACCTACTATCTACAATTACAACAGCATTACAGGTACAGGGAAAACTCATTACTTATTCTCGAAATGTAGACGCTATTTTGTTGCTTCTCACGTTTGTTAACGAATTTTGACAACATATGAACTAAAATAATGAGAAAACATGGGCTCTATTAATTGAAAGTGACAACGTTCGTAAGCTTTTAATGAAAATACATATTCAGAAACTACAGTTATACATAGATAAAGTTGCAGTGAAATTAAGACCAATCACTTTATTCGAAGATTTTAGCTATTTGAACAGAAACATTGAACGGTTAGTTTAAACTTCTAATTTTAAGACATAATTTTTAACTCGATTCTAAAAAATATTTACGACGCAATTTTCATTTATTGTTAGACTAATAATAATAAAATAAGAAAAGGTAATTGGAAATTAATTTAAAAATTTAAATGTTCGCCAAAAAGAATCATTCTTTCAGGCTTTGCTTTTTATACTTCACTTTCGAGAATAAGAAAGAAATGATAATTTTAAACATTTGGAAGGAAATCATTGCAAATTCCACAACTACTGAACCAATTTGAAGAAAAAGAATTTTTCTGTAAGAAAGATTTAAGGAACTGAAGAAGAGAAAGAGTGTAATAATTGCGTATCTACAAAAGTCAATCCAGAATTCATTTGTTCATTAAGTGACTTTGTTCCATAAAAAGAACATTAAGTACAATTTTTAAAACTTACTATACAAAAAATATCAGCCGTCATGCAAAATATTTTAATATACGATTAACATTTAAAAATTGGTTTTTTAACCACTTCCAATCACTTAAAGCTGTCATTATTCATGTCTATATTTTAAGCAAAATCGGAAAAATTTGAGCTCATCTTTCTGATTTATTTTCCTGTATCTTATTTATTTCCAGCAGGACTGTGGAGTCGGAGTCGAAGAGTTGGAGTCGAACTGATTTTGGGGTAAAGGAGTTGGAGTCATTCGAAAACATGCCGACTCCGACTCCGGGTTTTTTTATTTCTTTAATTTTCACTGACTCCCCTTGTATTTTTTAAAAAAACTGACTACCTATTAATTTGATTGCATGCTACTAATAAGAAAATGCTTGTCATTGTGGCAACCAGTTAGCATGATTGTTTATCGAGCTTTCTGTAACAGCTACTTACGCCGTCTCCTAATTTGCTTATTTTTCAGCTTTATTTAAGTGATAGCAACTGTCAGCAAACAGTTTTGTTACCTAACATTTCCTAAGTAATCACTTCCAAATAAAAATAATAATATTTTTTTTTACCTCGATCACAGTTATAAAATAGTAAAAGGAATGCATAAATCGCTTGAGCAAGTCAGGAAACTTCTGAGAGTGCTTGGTAAATTCAAATTAGTGTTGACTTGACCGGAAAGCGCAAATCCAAAAGATCCGATAAAATATAAATGCTTTTTTTTTTTTTTTAAATCTAAAGACTTTATCTAAGAAAGCTTCACTAAAAAGTTCAAAATAAAATCAGTACATGATTTCTTGGTTACATACAACATTCAATAATTGTAGTTAATCCTAAAATCGTTTTATTGAGGTTAATTCTAAAGCTGCGAATAAAACTAAAATTAAAAATTGAGCCAAGAAATGTAGCTATACTATTCGTACAAAACTGTATACCGCCGCATTTTGGGTAAAATTTGCTACAGACGTTCATATACCCGACCTCTCTCCGCAGTATAGCGCAATATTTTCGTTGAAATCTTTAAAATGAAATTTAAGATTTAGGGGGATATTATTGGGCAATTTTTTCTGAATTAAAGTATTTCAATTTTTATGAACTCTGAGATTAAGTTGAGGTGGTAACCACCAGATGGGTATTACCTGGGAGGGGAGATGACTGCCCCCTGTCAAGAAAAGTTTTTTGACTAAGCAAAAAAAAAAAATCCCTCAAGTTACAGCTTTCAAAAATTGAGCAGATTAATCCTATTCATTTTTAATGGGATTTTTAAGTAATCTCACTTTAGAAATCGAATCTATTTACTTTATTATTACAATATTTGATTTTCAAATTGAATTTCTAACGTTGTATACATGTTAGGTTTACCATAAAATGCAACGAGAAAATTTCATAAAAATGAATTAATATTTCAATCTCTGTTTAGGGATTTTCCCCCGTTCCCACGAGAAAGGGGGATTTAGAAAAAAAAAATTATAAAAAAGGGGGAGTCAGAGTCGGCCATTTTTCTTCCGACTCCGCAGCCCTGGTTTCCAGAATGATTGAAGAGGCGGTAGAACTTTTCAAGAATTAAAATACTTGCACGGAAATCTTTTTATCACAAAGGACTTAGGGGGTTAGAAAAACGTAATTTAAAAGCACGTCCAACGGCACTAATTCTCGTGCTCTGACACTCGGTTCTGTTTTTAGCAGAGGAATAGTATATCTATAGAACATAAAGTATCAATAGTGTGGCTCTGCTCCCCTAAAGTTTCAATATCCTAATTACGTTTTTAAAACTTCAGTATCAAAAAATTGCTCGGGACAATACTCGAGCCATTACCACTCTCCTAACGTCATCAAAGATAGTAAAAACTACCTCTTTAGGTGAAATACACAGTCAGCTCAGTCATTTCCAACCGAGGACTGCAGTTTCGTGCTTATTAGCACTCATCAGCCCGGCATAGGAAAGTGACTGAGCTGGAAATGGAAAACCTCTTAAGGAAGCCAAGAGTGCGAAACAAACTGGTAGCTAATATAGAATTAGCAGACCAGACGAGTGAGGGCTGATGAGTGCTAATAAGCACGAAACTGCAGTCCTCGGTTGGAAATGACTGAGCTGGCGGTGTATTTCACGTATTTTTGCTTTAGCCCTGGCTAACGGGCGGTAATTTACTGAGTATACCTCTTTAGGATTTCAAACTTGAAATCCTTCTGTGAAAGAGTGCTCGAACCCTTTCAAAGATAGTCCGAAATAACGTCTCGAAAATTTCTATTTCGAAAAATTTCTGGGTGAATCCACTTGATCCCCTCCCCCTCCTTCTCCCCTTCACCTAACAGCTCCGCAAATCGCCTCTCTCTCTCTCTCTCTCTGTATTCCTTCAACTTCACCATTCACCAACGATTTATGTAATACGATACAATAAGAATTTGGGCAGCAAAAGATTTTTTTAAGCTTATTAAATTATACATTTTACATATTATACTAATTATTGCTAATAATGATATTTAATAGAAATTATAACATATAATACTTAAAAAAATTTAAGTTTGTATTCTGATATGATACTATGCAGTTAAATACACATATTCAGATTCTTAAAAGAATTTTCTTTTAAAAAAAAGCAACAAATTGGATAATAAGAAACATACAAACACTAACACTTTCCATTTACACTAGAAAATAATTCTTTACGTTCAGCTAAGAAGGTTAAATCTCCTTAATGCTTCTTGACACAGTACTCTACTCAATTTCCCTGCTCGTAATCTTCACATTATTCATTCCAATTGAGTCATGTAGCGATCTTAAAAGATTACCATCAAGTTATGCAAGAACTTGCTTACAAGCTCTTATGAAAGCTCTCCAAATCTATCACTTTCAAGTCTCGGCGGTGTCACTACAGCTGCTTCAAATCAAACAAGCAATAAATGTGATCTAAATTCTTTAAATGCATGAAGAAGTATTAATGAATAAAACGAACGAAATGTGTACTCGCTAACCATAGAGCTTAATTTATAACAAAAGAAGTGTGGGGAACCCTATCTCCCTCCAGAGCTTATTTTAATGCTTAAGTAGCCTGCATTCCGCTTAATCTGCAAAAACTCACATGGAAGCGAAAAGAGCTGAACTCCAGTGAGCTGTCTTGCAAATTAAGCCATGTCGCTAACTGACAACATTCCGAAGCTACAAATCAAAAAATAGCTCTCTCCCTCGAAGATAATCATCACAATACCACGTCAAACACTATTTTTCCATCTGAAAGTTTTAGCGAAGGGGATTTTCTCCCTGATACACAAAACAAAGTACGAGCATTAAACCTATTTACGGCAGGAAATTAAGTTTCTTTTCGAGCTGTCCAATGAGAAATTCTTTTCTAAACAATAAGTTTTTTCGATATCAGTGTCAAAATCTATCATTTCGAGTTTATTCCTATAATCGAATTTACTGTACATAGTTCTGGAGATTTATTTAGTTGAAAAAAAAAAAAAAACATCATATAGTGTGATCCGTCAGTGAATGACGAAAATAATAAATGGGAGAGTTAAATGGATAGTATGGGAATGTGCGACAAAGTGAAATAGTTATGACAGAGCTTTTTCAAAAAGAACTAATTGGAAATTTGTTTTGAAAATTGCAGTACGTAAAGAAAAATCATTGTATTTTATAATAAAACTTGCACTGAAACGGGCCATGGCTTTTAAGTCTATTCTCTTCCAGGAACCTCCAGAGCACATTACGGACAGTCACTTGTTTTCCGAAATATATGAACTGCTGAAAAGTCTGATCTATCAACAGATTTTTAGTTAGTTTCTAAAGAGAAATAAATAGTCCAGTCATATTTGACATTAAAATGGTAAAGTGCGATGTAGGTAATTCTGATTTTTTAATATGTTTTTTGGCTGAGTTAGGGTAGTGTAAATCTAAGTTTGCAGTTTTCAAAAACCTGTGCTCGCTGCGTTATTCGCGAAAAACTGCGAAATTTTCGGATTTTTTTTAGCCTTTCCTTTATAACTCCTAAACTATCCAACTTTTGATACTAAATGTGAAACAATTAAAGCTCAAGTTGCGTTCTGTACGACCTATAGTTTAGGAGATATCGTACTTCAAAAATTGGCCATTTTGGCGAAAAATAAAAAAATATGCTTTGATCACACTCCGCGCAAAATACGGACATGAGTTCCCACTCTGATTGATAAAAACTTGATATACTGTTATAGTACATTTGATTGGATTTCATTTAAGCTCAAAACTAATTCTGTAGACTTAATAGTTCTTTTACAATCGCAAAACAAACAAATAATCGGAAAATTCGATTTTTGAAGAAATGAGAAAAAACACTTTTCAAGACAATATGGAAGATCCTATTTTTAGTAAAGGGGGCAAAAAATGATATAATAAGACTCTAATATGTGTTTACATAAGTTGTGAGCTGGCAAAACAGGGCAATAATTAAAAAAAATTAAATAGGCCAATAGTTGACAGTCCTAGGGCAGGCAACGCAAAGATTCTTTCCCCTACACATAGATGTGTAGGGGAACATTGATGAACACATTGATGAATTTTCGGCCATATTTCGTTTTTCGGCAGGAAAGTCATCTATTGAGTTTGATTTTAAATAGATAATATTTTTGAACAAAAGATGTTCAGTAGAAAACACTTCCCATTAGAATAAGAGCGATATAGACAAAAAAAAAAAAAAAAAAAAAAAACCAGAATGATTTCAACTGAAGGAAACTATTTCATGTTAGTTTTATCATTAAAACGTATCTTAAAAATTAACCACACTTAATGTCTTGATTGTATGGTGTCTTTGATGGGTACGATCGTACTCCGGAGCTGAAAAAAAGAAGGATAGGTCGTTTTTTTTATTTTATTATTTTTCTTTTCATTTTTGTTGATTAGAATGACAAAGATGTTGTTGGCAGTCTCTTCGAATGGCATATTGCACAAAGCTGAGAAGCTAAGATCAGTTGTACAACAACAGCATACTCCCAAAAGTAACCGGATTTTTGTCTTAAAATATTTATTTATTAGTTTATTCACAAAAATTTTTTTAGTCTCCTTCAAAGTGTTCCCCTTACATGCAATACACTTGTTAATTCTTTTTTTCCACTGTTAGAAGTTCCCCTGGAACTCTTTAACTTTGACCATGTCCAGAGCCCGTTGCGAAGTCGTTTTTATAGACCCTTTATCATGAAAACGCTTCACTTTCAATTTTTTTTTCATCCTCGAGGACAGAAAAAGATCACCGGGGGTTAGGTCTGGTGAATACGGGGGTCGTTGAATGATTGGCTACCTCTGAGAGATGAAGTAGCGGTTAAATAGTGAAGGCTGTGTGTATGGAAGCGTTATCATGGTGAAGGAAACATTTTTCTGATCGCCCGCGTGAGATCCAACTCACTCTTGTTTCTTCTAAAGTTTCGTCAGTCGTAAAACGACGGCTCTCATTGATTTTTTTGGCGGATTTTTTCAACGTTTTCATCATTTCGAGACGTTGAAGGGTGCTCAGAGCGAGCATGATCTTCAACATTCGTGCTACCACGTTTAAAGCGCCCAAACCACTCGAAAACTTGTGTACGGCTTATAGCATCGTTGTTGAAAGCATGTTGAAGCATTTGGTAAGCTATTCCGTAGCCGACTTTTCAAGCAGGAAGCAAAATTTCAAGCTTACAGTTTGTTCTTTGAAATCTGCCATAATGAGTTCGCTGGCGGAAAGCAACAACACCTGAGAAAACCAACACTACGATCAGACGTTATCAACTAAACTGACGCCGTGATGCCACTTGCACAGCTGATTTGTGAAGGTCTATACTTGAGCCATCTAGCTGGAAAACACTCTAGTACATCTAGGATTGGCATCGCACCAGTAGTCCGGTTTCTTTTAGGTCCCCCCTCGTATATCCCTTCTTGCACTAAAATGAGAAAAATATGAAAAGGACGGGTGAGGTAGGATCGTTTAATGTAGTGATTGGTGATGAACCAATCTCAAAACTTATGTTGGTCTTCGATCAATCCCGCTCTGGGGCATCTTTTCCTCTGCCAACCATTTGTTTACTTGTCAGTACCTGCGATACGAATGGAATGAAGCTACTCTTCTGGTTGAAGACTAACAAAGACGGTTTACAGTTGCATTAAATGCTGCTTTGGAGGAGCAGGTGGAACTGAATACTGTTGCAGAATATCGGGGGGTGCCTCATTTCCGTAGAGAGCAACCAGCTCCATCTCTACAGCTTCGGCTAAGCTTCGGGACTCAATTCAGGAAGGAAAGCTATGGTAGTAAGTCTATTCAACCTTATACCAGTTCGTTTGAAAAACACCGCGTAGTTTTGCTTTTCTTAGCCAGACATGCGGAAGATGTGGTATCACTTCCACTAACTGCGTGAAGAAAAAGTACGAATCTAAGAGTTATTCGACTTTTCCTCGGTTGAAAACTGAATACAAATTAACTGGACATTGGCACTTTACTGGAAGAAAATATTTTGAATACTTGAGACAAAAACAGCAAAAAATAAATAAAATAAAATAAAAAAGTAGATCCACATCCTTTTCATCATCGATTCCGATCTGTTGAGATGTACTTTTTTCGACGGTGGTTCAGATAATGTTTCAATCAGTTTCTCTAGTTGTTTTTATCTTCAATGCCCTCAAGTCCAAACCTAGAGAGCAATTCGTCATTTAGGGTCGTTTATTACACGATTTGGAAAAACGTTTCCTCAGGAGCACTCTGATGTTAAAAAGTCAAATATAATCATATTGAGCTAGCACGCAGTCGTTCTGATGTGTCTGAAGACAGCAAAAACGTCCCTGAGTCATTCCAGTTCTCCAATAAAGTTGAACGTGAACATAATTCATTAGAATCAACGAAAAAGCACACAGCTGAAATGTTTAATATGTTACAACTATGGATTAGTTCTTTCACGCTATCCTTTAGTTTCCTTAGAACCGGTTCATTCATTACATAAGTATGCTCACAAACTAGGCGAAAATTTATTGATTCGCAAAACCGTGGAAGTTTCTTCCAGTGTACATAAAAATCCTTTGAATTCATTCCGCTTTTCACATTTCTCATAATTAAATGCGAGTACTTTTTGCGTAGAAATCGAGACTTGCTAAGTGAAAAAGTGGAAGCATTTTGGTTAATGTTTCTAGGTGCATCCCTATTTTCCATACTTTCTGCTTGAATGATTTTTCAATAAGTATAAACATTCGACAATATTGCGCTTAAAGTGTACATAGGGATACATTTTTCATTCTAGGTTTCCAGCTGAAGCTTTACATTTGATACCTGGACAGTTTCATTTGCTTTTGCAAAAAGAATGAATGGACTTTCATTTTCACTTATTATATTTGCTTCTCTGATCGTCCGTCTTGAGATAGTTATAAATCTCATAACAAATTCATCTGATACCAAAATTATTCTCCATTCAAAATAAAACTCTTTATGTAACTTTCCGGTTGAAAAATGAAATACGGCCGAAAATTCATCAATGTTAAAGGCATTAACACACGCATTAGAGACTTATTGTATCATTCTTTGCCCCCTTTTTTTAGAATAGGATCTTCCATATTGTCTTGAAAAGTGTTTTGTCTCATTTCTTCAAAAATGGAATTTTCCGATTATTTGTTGTTTTGCGATTGTAAAAGAACTATTGAATCTACAGACTTCGTTTTGGGCTTAAAGGAAAGCCAATTAATTGTACCATAACAGTTTATCAAATTTTTTTTCAATTAGAGTGGCAATTCATGTCCATATTTGGCGTGGAATGTGATCGAAGCATACTTTTTTTATTTTTCGCCAAAAATGGCCAATTTTTGAAGTACGATATCTACTAAACTATAGGTCATACTGAACGCTACTTGAGCTTAAATTGTTTAAAATCTAATGTGCTTTAAAATGGCTATTCACATTTACTATCAATAGTTGGATAGTTTAGGAGTTATAAAGAAAAAAACTACAAAAACAAAGTCCGAATTTTGCAATTTTTCGCGAATTACGCAGCAAGCACAGGTTTTTGAAAACTGCAAACTTAGATTTACACTACCCTAACTGACCCAAACAACATATTAAAAAATCAGAACTACATCGTGATTTGCGGTTTTAGCCCCCCCCCCCCCTTTTTTTGTGCAATATGACTGGAATGGACAAAAAAGGTAATTTTGTTACTAGAGAGAAAAGTTGATCTTAATATATTTGTATTTAGTTTAAAATATTCTCCGGAATTTGTTCTGTATTATCAGTCATATAAAGTGAGCTAGTAAAAATATTAAAAAACCATTACCAACTCAATTGAAAACTATGAAAGCTTTATTTATACATCAGATATCCAAAGGGTCATTTTTCTTTTCGTTCTCTCAGTCAATTTCGAATATTTCCCAAGTTTTTTTGAAAAGCAGAAGTTAAAAAATGAGTTCCTTAAAAGTTGAAGTAGCAAGGCAAATTTTGCTTCAACTGAAATGTATAAAAAAACTTTTAAACATTTTGAAAATGACATTCTTAGCTAATTTCTTGTATCTGACACAAGGAAATTTTCATGGCGTGTCTTTTTGAAGAAATGGATTTTGTACAAATAAAACCAAAAAACTGAACATTCTCAGAAGATTTTACAGTCCCAAACTTGGAGGAAAGTCATCATTTTTATGTTTTCTGTCATTCACGCCAAAAAAAAAAAAAAAAATTTGCCTTTTTAAGCCGCAAAACGAAATCTGAAAAAGTTAAAGAGGGAAACTTGCTATGCTAAAAAATGTATCGTAAAAGCTCCAAAATTTCGTTACAAATATTTCTTTTTCTTGACCTAACGTTTGATCTGTACACCGTATCTTGGTCACTCGTTTGGATTCGCAGAAGACATATATAATACCCATGACGAGTGAAAAATTTTCCAGCACACGTTATACATTCTTGATTTTCACCCCCTTTCGGGAGAACAGCGAAACCGAAACTTATCAGCTTGTTTTCAACATCCCTTTTTGGCATAAAACATTTAGCCAGAAAAACTTTCTGCACGTCAAACACGGGATTGCTTAACTCTCGCCAATGATAGCTGAAACCAGCAGCATCGAGCGAAAGAGGGTTGAGGAATTTATTCAGAGTTACTGGTAATTTCCACTTGATTTCGTAAGGAATGTCTTCCACTTTGAAACTAAATATGAAATCGGGGCTCCCGCTGTATTCCTTCAGACATGTAGCAATGACGGTTTGTTGGATTTCACAGTCAGCTTCAATGATTGAATAGCATTGTAGTAGTGTCACCGTCAGTTTATCTTGCAAGTCAAACGACTGAGTTGCGGCTCTGAATTTATGTAGTCTGAAATGGGTTTTGTTTTTGTAAGTCAGTTTAATTTTTCCCGAATGGCCACTGAACGTGCTTTCCAGAAGCACGCGTATACAGTCGTTTTCGTACAAAACTCCATTTTTTTCGTAAACTAGTTGTTCAAGGAAATTTTCCTTCGGAACTGACATATTATAAGGTGTTTTATTTGGCGAGAGGTCTATCAATGAGCACTCCAATGAGCTTTGCGTAGCATTAGAATTTGCACTAGTATAAGACCTTTTGAAAACAGATTCCCGTTCTTCCGGCAATTTTACCTCTCCTGTGGTAGAACGTTGAGGCACTGCAGATTCTTTAACCCTTCGTGATGAGTTCTGAAACACGACCGACTTCTTCCGTTTCAAAGCAAAGAGAGCAACAGACTGAGCTTTCATAGGCGGTATTTCTTCAAAGACGGTAGCCAAGCAACCTGCGCCAACGACTTGACTAAGCTTCAGATATTCCACACCTCTCTGCTGAATTTCAGTATCGCGGCTTTGAAGAATAGTTTTACTTCTGAATATAGATTGAATCTGACTCTTCATCCACGGGAAAAGGTTGATGAATTTCATGTATGTCGTAAGCAATAAGGCTCTGGTAGATAGAGAGTAAGTTTCGAATTGGGAATGGAGCAACTTCAATTGTGTAAGAGGAGAAGATCTCACATTAGCAGCAATTAGATTTCCAAATTCTCCCAATATGTACGCAGATATTTTTATTATAGCTTCATTGCATGCACCAGCCTCTATTTCCTTAAAAACGGCGAAAGCAGCATGTGCTTGTATTTCACTCTGTCCAATCACAGTGTTTATCAGTTTATACCACACTTCATCACTGACATGCTCGTTAGCCATTTTTATCAATTTTAATATCACGTCAAAATACCATTTATAGTCAGTACAAAAATTCTCGACCATAACTGCAATCTTTAGCACTGTTTCTTCTCTAATCGAATAATCCGCAGTTTCCAAGAAGCACAGCAATTCGTCGACAATGGGTTTAACATTAGATTTGTTGCAAAGAACATAAAGTAAATCAGATGCCCGTTGCTGAATATAGGTATCCGATTCGAGGTTTAGAAAATTTATCACAGTTTTTATATGCTTACGTAATTGCTGTTTGCATAACTCAGACTTCGAATATAAGGATATGGTTTCGAGAGCCAAAACTCTCAGATTAATTTCACGGTGATGCATAAAATTACCGATGACGTCACAAGCTTTCTTAGTAAGGTTCCAATCGAATTCAAACTGAAAAATCAAGGCTATAGCTTCGAACACAATTGCATTTTTTGAGTACATATGCTC